>NC_044365.1:4814312-4921270 GCF_007364275.1 Archocentrus centrarchus | reverse complement strand
GCAAAGAATGTGTTAAAAGATTCAAGCAGAACGAATGAACAAGAATGAGGAATGAAAATGTGGCGTACTAACAGGGACCAAAATGAAAGGCACAAGGAGTCACAGGTTCTCGTGACTCCAGCAACAACAAAAATAGTTTTAAAGACTGATTTGATGAAAATGTGAAAAACAGTTTTCCAAGGTTGAAGAAAAGCCATCCCTTTCTGTCTGAACTGGGTGGAAAAGATTCTTGCTCCTCAGACAGCCAGCAAGTTAGAACCAAAAACCTTTCTACTGCACTCATCGAGCAGGGGCGAATAATATGTTCATTTATGCATTTACAAGTACATTTATGTAAATTACAGCTGGAGTAGGTATGGTGTTGTGTGACTGTCTGATCTGATCAAAACCAAATAAAATGTCAATCAAATATCTGTAAATGAAACAAAGATACATGCTTTGCAGTTGTGCGTTAGACCCAATTTTAGCCTTGATGGTTATGCACTATAAATAGAGTAAATCAACAGATAAATGGTCAGTAGGTAGAAATTAGGTTGCATTCAAGTCCTTGTAATAGTGTGAAAACTGATTTTCCACCTTTCACCCAGATTTGACTGTTTAGACTGATTTAGCCCAAAAAACAAAGAGCATCTGTGGAAGTGTAGTTCTTGGTGTGTACACGTGTTTATCCAACAACCGAGAGAAAAACAAAAACAAAGCAAGTTCGTTTATAAAGTTCTTTGAACCATAAAAAAGCAAACAAGCAAAACCAAGCTCATAATATTGTAATAAATTAACCGTAACTGAACATCTTAAAACACCTAAAGTGACCAAACACAAAAGAAGAGCAGGGGAAGTTATTCACATGTTCACACATGGAACTACAAATCAAACTTTAAAAAAATAAGAAAGAAAACAAAAACAAAAAGATTGCATCTACTGTAATAACTGTAAAATCACTTCATATAAAAAGGAATCTATGATTTTAAAAGTCAGTTCAGTGCTGAGAATCTCACAGAAACACTGGACCGCAGAACCCACATCCATATGAAAAACCAAAACAGCAACATCTTTTGTGTTATCAGACGAGCAGATTAGTCATTTGTTTGTTTGTTTTGGGTGGTTTTTTTTGGGGGGGGGGCTGTCTTGGATGCATAAATTAACACATACAATTATATAATCCTAATGTGTGTACAGATGTATATAAAAAAGAAAGAAAGAAAAAAACTGAACTATTTGTGTAAGAGCCTGACTCCAGGCAACAGGAGAGAAATTTCTGTCAAGGTGAATAATCAGAGAAAGCAGAATAGTTTGGCAGTGGACACAGCTGAGCAGAGAGGAGCCGAGAGGCCTTCAGCAGATTGTCTGTCGACTGAATTCGACGACATGTCCCCAAGGACCAAATAACAGAAAGACGCTCAGAAACACTCATTGCTGCTCTGATTGCCATATTCCCCAGATAATTAACTGTCAAGGTTCTTGTCACCCACCCCTCCACCCCCAGTCCTTCTACTTCCTCCCTCTTTTTCTATCACCTTCCCTCCCTCTCTCAGCTACTTCTTGGCAGTGTGGCGGAGCTCAGTCGGTCCCTCATTACTCGCTGGCACATATTTGCAGTATTTATCCATGAGTGATCGGCTATCGCACGGAGCAGGAGAAGGAGGCGGGCACAGGGTAGGGGGTGGGAAGAAGAGGAAGAGGGTAAATGAACTGAGGTGGAACTAATTTTTTGACAGCCCTTGATATGGGTTGGGGGGGGGGGTAACAAAACAGGGACTCATCCTTTGAAATCCTTTGGGTTTGAGGGGGTGGAGGGCTTTGTTGTTATTCATGTGAGTGATGCTTCTGTCTAGTGGCACCCAGACTGAGGCTGCATTGGTTTCTAACTGAGATGACTGGAGTGGAAGGTGGTCCGCTCAAGTTTGGGTCAAAACTTGGCAGAAACTATTGTTTGGCCTCAGATCTCTTTTATTTACTTATATCATTAAGTAAATAAGAAGGAGCATTTAGAAGGAGGCATACAACCTTTTACACAGTCAGGAAGTCTGAGGAACAAACTATGACTCATTTTTCTGTTTCAGACAATGCTTTCAACAGCCACATTTTTGATGATTGGTAGGCTTAATTCCAGTCACTGATCTGGAACTTGCAACATATTTGTGGTGCTGGTGCCTTTTGGAACATTTTGATGAAATTATCTGACAGAAATTATTGCTGTGCTTCTGTTTTCTTGAGTAAAATTCTACTTTTTTTTAGTCTGTTACTGTCATGATGTAGTTTTAGAAGACCCAAGTAATGGTTGTGTAGAAGACGTGGAGGCAGGAACTGAAAATAGCAGGTCATTAGCAGCTAGTTTCATGTAGTGTGCGGCAGCAGAACCCAAAATGCAGACTTGAAGACTGAGTTCATGGACAAAGATGATCCTTTATTTATGGGAAGCCAAAATTAAAAAAAAACAAAAAAAGACATGAGATTATCAAAATAAAACAGGAAGTGACTAAACAAGAGAATATCTATACAGTGAAGAGAACTTAACAAGATACAGGGAACACAGGTGGGCAGGAAAACTGACACTCAGGGGATTAACTATGAACAATAACTATAACTACAAATCACAAAAAGAGACACAAACAAAAATGAGAATGAAACAAACATAATGAGAAGAATACAGGCTTAGAATAACATGGACAAAGAACAAAGCTGCACAAACGATACGGTAATAAAGAGAACTAAGATGGCAAACTCAAACTGCTGGGTCAGAGACCGAGGACCGAGACAGGTTGTTTTTCTGTGGGAACGGGGCCGTACACAGGGAAATATGAACAACCTGAGAAACACATGACTACATATACAAAGAGGAATGACTGGCCAACAAGAAACAGGAGAGAGCAAAACACAGGTGAAATGATAATAATGTGAAGACAGAGTGAAAAACAAAGTAAACCTAGAAGGAAATTCAGCAGGAAACTAACTTTCAGAGTAAAGCAGAATAAGCATAAGACAAATACTAAACACAAAGACTTGTACGAGATATGATAACAGAGAAAGGAGAACATCTGAAACAGGAAACACTAAAGTAATAATTCCATTACTATTAGTAGGTAGAGCAGGTCACCTACTGATCGGAAGGTCAGCGGTTCGATTCCTGGCTACACCAGGCTACACAAGATACTTAACCCCAAGTTGCTCTCCGACCGTCCCGTCGGAGTGTGAATGTTAGCCAATTAAAAGCACTTAGCTTAGTAAACATGGAAGTGCTTGTATGAATGGGAGTGCATGGGTGAATGTAAAACATGTTGTATAAGCGCTTTGAGTGCTCTGACTGAGTAGAAAAGTGCTATATAAGAACTAGTCCATTTACCATTACTGAATTTTTTTAAATTTAATTTTACAGTAATAGATTACACAGCAGTGGGGAATAAATTTCATTATGGCAGATCTTTCTGAAAGCACTCTAAATAAGTTTAAGGATATATTTCTTCCACTGTTATTTTCTTCAGTGCCAACACAGTGCAGGGCAGCTTCCTGAACTCTGCTCCCACAGAGGTCGATTATCTTGTTAGTAGTTTTAAATCCTTACTTCATACAACTCTGGATACTGTGGCTCCTCTGAGAAAGAAATCCTCAAATCAGAAGTGCCTGACTCTCTGGCAGAACTCACCAACACACAGCTTGAAGCAGATAACTCATAAGCTCGAGAGGAAATGGCATCTCACTAATTTAGGAGATCTTAATTTAGACTGAAAAAAGAGTTTCTTGCGCTATTAAAAAAAAAAAAAAACAAAAAAAAAAAGCCCTCTGTAAAGCTAGGACATCTTACTGTTCATCACTGATTGAAGAAACTAAGAACAACCCCAGGTTTCTTTTCAGCACTGTAGCCAGGCTGCCAAAGAGTCAGAGCTCTGTAGAGTCGAGTATTCCTTTCACTTTAACTAGTAGTGACTTCATGGATTTCTTTACAAACTAAATTTTTAACCATCAGAGATAAAATTGTCAAAACCTTTCCACAGATGTACGATTAAGGACAGCAAAACTGCTGATATTTACTTACACTCTTTCTGTCATGTTGATCTTTCTGATTAACTTCAATAGTTTCTTCCTCCAAACCATCATCACATTTATTAGACCCCATTCCTACAAGACTATTCAAAGATGTCTCACCATCCATTAACGCTTCAATTTGTTCTGCCTTACAGAAACCTGGTTACAGCAGGATGAATATGTTAGTTTAAATGAATCAACACCCCCGAGTCACAGTAACTGTCAGAATGCTCGAAGCACAGGTCGAGGAGGAGGAGTAGCTGCAATCTTCAATTCCAGCTTATTAATTAATCAAAGACCAGACAAAGTTTTCATTCTTTTGAAAGCCTGACTCTTAGTCTTGTCCATCCTAATTGGGAAAATCAAAAACCTGTTTTATTTGTTATTATCTATCGTCCACCTGGTCCTTACTCAGAGTTTCTGTCTGAATTCTTTGGCAGTATTATCAGAGGGTATACTTTACTTTTCATTGTTATGCACATGATACCCAGCTTTATCTGTCCATGAAGCCAGATAACACACAACAATTAGTTAAACTGCACATATTAACCAAATATGTAAGACTGCTTTCTTGCATTGCACAATATCTCTAAAATTAGAAATATCCTGTCTCAGCATGAGCTTTCAGGCCCCTCTTCTGTGGAACCAGCTTCCAGCTTGGATTCAGGAGACAGACACCCTCTCTATTTTTAAGATTAGGATTAAAACTTTCCTTTATGATCAAGCTTATAGTTAGGGCTGGATCAGGTGACCCTGAACACTCCCTTAGTTATGCTGCAATAAGACCTAGGCTGTGTTTCTTTTCATTCACCTCGTTTCATTCTCTCTCTCTGTTTATACACCGCACTGTATTTAATCATTAGTTATATATTATTATTATTCTCCAAGGGCTTACAAAATGCTTGTAAAAAAAAAAAAAAAAAAGAATACTCTTTATAGGCAATTTATAACTTGTAGAATTAAACTTAATGAACAAAAGTATAAAAGATATAAGAATAGGTTAATTAGTATCATTAGGAAATGTAAAATAAGGACAATATTAAAGGAACATGGAATATACTAAATAGTATTACTAGAAATAAATCAATCAAAGCTAATTATCCTGATTATTTTATAGAAAATAATATGCCTATTACAAATGGGAAAGAAGTGGTTAATAGATTTAATGATTTCTTTGTTAATGTGGGTCCAAGACTGAACAAGGAAATAAAAAATATACCATCTGAGCAGAATACTGTAAGTGAGTTTTGTGGACTTAAAAAACCAAATTCAATGTTTTTGAAACTGGTAGAAGAAAGGGAGATTATTGAAATGGTAACTAAATGTAAAAATAAACTTTCAACAGACTGTGATGATACTGATATGACTGTAGTAAAGAAGGTAATTGATGGGATATTGTCCCCTTTAACATATCTGTGTGATCTATCATTCAGAACAGGTACATTCCCTGAGAGAATGAAAATAGCTGAAGTTATCCCTTTACACAAAGCTGGTAATATTCATGATTTTACTGACTATAGGCCAGTCTCTTTACTTTCACAATTCTCTAAGATAATGGAGAAATAGTTTGTGCCAAGGCTTGGCAATTTTAATGAAAAAAGCAATATTCTAATGGAAAGTCAGTATGTTTTAGATCAGCCATGTTAACATCAAACAGAAAATATGCAGAGAGGATATTCATTGACTTGAAAAAGGCCTTTGATACCATAGACCATAAAATATTAATATATACAATGGAATGATATGGAGTGAGAGGGGTAGCAAATATCTGGTTGAAAAGTTATCTTGATAATAGACAGCAATATGTACAAATTGGTCAGTCCAAATCTTCATGTTTGAATATTACCTGTGGTGTTCCACAAGGCTCAGTATTGGGTCCGAAATTGTTTACTATGTATATTAATGATATATGTAGAGCGACTAATGTAGTGATTTTGTTGTATTTGCAGATGATACAACTATTTTTTGTTCTGGGATGATTTGAAGCAGCTTTTGGAGGATGTTGGAAAAGAAATTGATAAACTTAAATGTTTGTTTGATAGAAATAAATTATCTTTAAATTTAACTAAGACAACTATAAAGTTGGAAATTAATATTGTATTGAACATATGTTTCTTGGAGTAATAGTGGATCACGAGTTATGATACAAACCCCATATCAAACATGTGTGTAATAAGATAGCAAAAATGATAGGGATATTAGGAAAAACTAGGCAAACTAGAAAAACTTTGCACACTTTTTACTGTACAATGTTATTGCCATATTTAGAGTATTGTGTTGAAATTTGGGATAACACATATAAAAGTTCTCTACAAAAAATATGTATAATGCAAAAAAGAGCACTTTTAACTTTTATAATGTTTGGTATCGGGAACATACAAATCCACTTTTTTTTAAATCACAACTTATGAAATTTATGGATTTAGTAAAATTTAAAACTGCTCAGGTGATGTTTAAAGCAAAAAACAGTATGCTTCCAAAGAACATTCAGAATTTCTTTAAGAATAGAGGGGAGGTATGATCTGAGAGGGAAAAGTAACTTAGTACAACCATGTGTTCGCAGCACTCTTAAAAGTATCAGTTTGTGGAATGGTTTAGATGATGAAATTAAGCAAAGTACAAATATTGCACAATTCAAGAAAAAATATAAGGAGTATATAAATAATGTGTATAAATATGAATGAGATAGAATGTTTTGTTATTATTGAACTGTAGATACATGTACATTAAGCTCTGATCTATAGAGGATTGAGTAAATTGTATCTACGGGTACTTTGATAAGGGTAGGTATGTGCAGCCATACATGCATGTGTCTGTGTATACATCTACAGGTGCATGTTTGGGTAATAATATAACTAGTTTAATTATGAACTTGCATAAGGACATACAGGACTAGATAAGCTATTGCTTCTTCCTGCTCCCTTTTTGAACACCTTGAGATTTGTTTACAAAATACGTTGCTGAACATTTTATGTTGATAATGTTGTTTACTTTGTATCTGTTGTATATGTAAATATGTGTACATATGCATATATACATATATGTATGTTTTATTTTCCTAAACTATTTTTTCTTTTTAATTTTGATTGTTCAAAATAAATAAATAATAAAGAGCTTATTTAAATTTCAACAGGTTTTCTGGGAAAACATTGGTGCTCCAAGTGCCCAAGTTATCAGCAACAGTAAGAAAGACTGTTGACCATAGTACATTAGTGGACAAAAACAATTATATTCTTTCATGTCGATGATCTGATCATTCATCACTCCCTCAATGAATCATCATCTTACTGTGGTGGAAGGGTTTCTCTGCCCCAGTGACCCCAGGAGCTATGTTGTTGGGATAGTTTGCCCCTGGTAGGGTCTTTCAAGGCAAATTGCTCCTGCATGAAACCAAACTACAAGCGATTAAGAGAATGCCTGTGATGACTGCAAAATAAAACATTCACCCACGGGGTGGCTGTGGCTCAGTAGGTAGAGCAGGTTATCTACTAACCGAAAGGTTGGTGTTTCAATTCCAGGCTCTTCCAGTCTGCATGCCAAAGTATCCTGATGATAGTGAACCCCTAGTTGTCTCAGATGCATCCATTGGAGTATGAATGTGTGTGAATGTTAATTAGTATGCACTTAGCTGTGTAAATGCCCAGCCCGAACCCACAGCTCAGGAATAAGTCTACTGGAGAGAAGCTGTGGGCAGGGGTGAGTGTACTTGCTTCCCCCTGGTTCAGTGTTTGTTAGTTGGGGTTTTCCCCGGTTAGATAAGTGGGTTGTAATTGTACACCCTCAAGTCAGGGAACAGGTTCTGACTGTTATTTGTGCTTATGTGCCAAGCAACAGTTTACAGCCTGCTTGGAGTCAGTATTTGGGGTGCTGCAGAGTGCTCCATTCGGGGACTCCATTGTCCTGCTGGGGATTTCAGCACTCATGTTGGCAATGATGGTGTGACTGGGAGGAACGACCTGTCGGACCTGAACTCAAATGTTTTGTTCTTGGACTTCTGTACTAACCACAGTTTGTCCATAACTAACACCATGTTTGAAGAAAAGGGTGTCCATAAGTGCATGTGACACCAGGACACCATTGGTCACAGGTCAATGATGATGATTGTTTTTGTAACTGTATCCTCACCTGTGACTATGTACTCAGGTGAAGAGAGGAGCTCAGATGTCAACTGATCGTTATCATTACCTGGTTTTTAGTTGGATCAGGTGATGGGAAGGGATGCTGGACTGGTTTGGTGTGCCCAAGTGTATAGTGAGGATGCACTGGGAATATCTTTTACTAATCTGTGAGGTCTTAAATTCCCACCTCTGTTAGAACTTTGACAGCATTCCAAGGCTGGAGATATGAAGGCCAAGTGTTCCACGTTCCACACCTCCATTGCTGAAACAGCTGTACAGAGATGTGGCTACAAGATGGTTGTGCCTGTCATTCAATTAACCCCCAAACCAGATGGTGGACTCTTGAAGTAAAGGGAGCCATGAAGCTGAAGAAGGAGTCTTACTGGGTTTGGTTGGGACTCCAGAGGCAGCTGGCAGGCACTAGGAGGGCAAGTGGAGTTCAGCTCTGGCAGCAGCTGAAGTAAAATCTAGGAGAAGTTCAGAGAGAGCATGGCATACAGTAAGACTTCCAGTCAGTCTCAAAGTGGTTCTGGCAAACTACTGTGACCCAGGAGAATAAAGTGATGCTCTGCTCACACTCAGTGGGCATGGGGTACTGCTGACTCCAACTGAAGACATAGTCGGGTAGTGGAAGGAATAATTTGAGGATATCCTCAGTCCCGCTGACATATCTTCCATAGAAGCAGAATGTGAAGAAGAGGGGATACTCACCCATCACTGTAGGTGAGATCACTGAGATAGTTAAACAGCTCCTCAGTGCCAAGGCGTGAATGAGATGCACCTTGAGTTTAAGATTCTTGATGTCGTGGGGCTGTCTTGTTACCTCTGTAAGATGGGGGGCTGGGGCAGTGTCTCTCACTGCATTTCAGGGAAAATCCTCACTGGTTTCTTGTGACTGTTGAATTTGGGACAAATGGTAGTTTTAGTTCAGACCAAAATCTCATCTAAACTGACCGATGCTCTGCTGTGATTGGCCGTCACACTGAAATTGTCATTAGGAGCACACTACAAACTGAAAAACTGATTCGAACTGAAAAATATTAAAGATGTTCACTTGGATCGATTATCTCGCGAGGCAGAGGTGCTAAATAATCAGCACTGCTTTTCATAACTGTATTTTGGTCACAACTTAGCAGGTCAGCTCTGGATTCTGACATTACTTCCTGTCCTATCCACAAGCATCTATACCTTTAGCGGGAGCTGATAACTTTATTTTTTATCTTTAGGCAGGTGGGCTAAAGCAAAGAGACAGTCATATCTGCCTCTATTTCTTTCAGTGCACTCCAATAATGGTAATAATCATCAGAGTCCAAATTAAATTCAGATCAGAAATGAGCAATACACAATCTCTCATCAGCAGTGCTATTTCCCTGGCATATGTAGGATACTATCCAGAAAGCATGGCTCTCAGCACAACTAATCAGCTGCACTGCAAAGTCCCACACAAATGCAGAGTACATGAACATGCGTGCCTGAATCAGTGCAGTGCAATGTTATCCCAGCTTACAGCTAGAGAAGTCAAAGAGCACAGAAGCCAAGCAAAGAGTGTGAACAATGCTGCTGTGATTAGTGATTTGGGATTGTTTTTCAGGGCATATAAATTGAAAAATTCCAGCTGGTAAGTATGCAGAATTGATTCTGCGGAGGAGGCTGTGGTTGATGCGTTTAGCAATTGTCCACACAAGCAGAATAATTCAATGGTAATAGGAATGGCAGTTCAAGAGGGAGTAGAGAAATTGCATTTAAGTGGAAAGAAC
Organism: Archocentrus centrarchus; assembly: GCF_007364275.1. NCBI lineage: Eukaryota > Metazoa > Chordata > Actinopteri > Cichliformes > Cichlidae > Archocentrus > Archocentrus centrarchus. Next base: position 4,911,375 of record NC_044365.1, on the reverse strand, counting down.
ATTGAGTCAACATTACTTAATTTGTTGTTGCTGAGTGGAGTGTACACTGTGGCTTTATGAGAATCTGTCTTTGCTTTGTGTATGTATGTGACTTTAAAAAACAAAGAAAGACATGCACTGGTAGCTCAGAGGTGTACATTGGATCTTTCCCATCACAAAGGAGCAGGACAAAAGACACACCAAGGAAAAGTGCCAGAGATTAATAATAACTAATAATTAAATGCAGAGTGGGGTATAAACAAGGTAAAAAGAGGTAATTGAAAAGAAACACTCAGTCCATCATGGGAACCCCCCCAGCAGACTAGGCCTATAGCAGCATAACTAAGGGAGGGTTCAGGGTCACCTGATCCAGCCCTAACTATAAGCTTTATCATAAAGGAAAGTTTTAAGCCTAATCTTAAAAATAGAGAGGGTGTCTGTCTCCTGAATCCAAGCTGGGAGCTGGTTCCACAGAAGAGGGGCCTGAAAGCTGAAGGCTCTGCCTCCCATTCTACTCTTAAGTATCCTAGGAACCACAAGTAAGCCAGCAGTCTGAGAGAGAAGTGCTCTGTTGGGGTGATATGGTACTATGAGGTCTTTGAGATAAGATGGGGCCTGATTATTCAAGACCTTGTAGGTGAGGAGAAGGATTTTAAATTCTATTCTAGATTTAACAGGGAGCCAATGAAGAGAAGCCAATATGGGAGAAATCTGCTCTCTCTTTCTAGTCCCTGTCAGTACTCTAGCTGCAGCATTTTGGATCATGATTATGCGCATGAAAAGACGTGGCCAAAGTACTGAAATTCTGTACTTAAGTAGAAGTACAAGTACTTGCGCTAAAAACTACTCTGGTAAAAGTTGAAGTACTGGTTCAACTTCTTTACTTGAGTAAAAGTAAAAAAGTACAGGCTCTGAAATGTACTCAAAGTAAGAAAGTAAAAGTAGCTCTTTGGAGGACGTTTCTACCTGCTATTTTTCTATAAAGCTAACTGAACCTCATTATATATTATTGTAATAATATAAAATAATACATGAGAATACAAATGTTATTCCAATGTAAATTTTAATTCTAATGAATGCACTCAGCTTGAATCTGTTATTTAGGACACAAACTGTGAAAGTGAATTTAAACACAGCTCTATTCTCTGTGTCCTCCATAGTAGAGGGTGACTGTGCCTCTACCTAAACACCAACATGAGGATACTCAGGGGTTACAGTGGGATTCAGAAGGTGGAGGAACCCTAAGATCAGCTGTAGCGGCTCTGCATGGGGAGAAGAAGCACAGCTTTCTATTGTGAGCTGCAGTAAATGATGTTGGTGTGCAGGCTGTGATCAGCTGACCTGCTGCTGCTGCTCTCTTCTTCCTCTCCTTCCTCTTTCTTACATCTTTCTCCATCTGAGTGAAGTTATCGCTCGTTCTTTGCTCTCCCTGGAAATACAGCAGCTGTTCCATTAGCTAGCAGACATGCTGTGTAACAAACTGCACACACTTTTTGTGCTGATATTTGTTGAGCATTTAGAAACGTTGCATTTAAAATTACCTGCCACACCTTACTCTCTTCATGCTCGCTCCTCTTCAGTAGTGCTAAATGCTGAAGTACCACGAGCACAACTTATGGGCATCGGCGGTCCGGCCCAGTGTAACCCCTGATTATAGCGCTATAAATGATTAATTAATCATACAGTTTTGCCTCTTTAATCTCTTTGTATGCAATAAACCCCGGTGATGGAGGACACGCCAGATTGTCTCTTCTATATTATTATTCCTCTGTTTAGGCTCAGATCGTTTGATGTTTGATGGCGGACTGACCGGAAATAAAAACTTCTCTCAGACGTGTTAAACCTAAAGTAACGAGCCTGTTTGAAAATGTAAGTAGTACAAAGTACAGATACCTGAAAAATCTACTTAAGGATAGTAACGAAGTATTAGTACTTCATTACTTCCCACCTCTGCACATGAATAATAGTGAGTCAATGAACACCTCCAGGGTACAACCCCCCCGCTGGATCTCTCGACCATTTGGTTTTAGGGCTGAAGAAGCCTTTAGGATGAGATGTGAAACGTCTTCAGGAAACCTAAAGAAGTCCAGTCACTTTCTTTCAAGCTCCAGAGACTACATTACCTGGATGACAGAGAACCTACACAGACATGAGCACAAATATGGCACATGCAAAGGTAACATTAATTACACCATGGCTACAGACTACCTGGGCTTCTGTAACAGTAACCCATCTACACTACATGTTAATTTTTAATTAAATTTTTTTTTTTGGGGGGGGGGGGGGTGGGGGGGGGGGGGGGTGATATTCTTGCAGCTGTCTGGGGGAGCTCACTGGTAAAATATCCAACTCTCATTCTAAATGGCAATGTGCTATTGGAACACCACTAGAATAGATGCAGACTCCGTTTCATCAGCTTATTTATAACATAATGATGATGAACACTGGTTAGTGAGGTCCCCTGTGAATTTTGCCTCAGCCCCCAGCAGACTGAAATCAACACTAGTAGCTGTTATCCAATGCTTCTAAAACAGAAGTAAATTGTGTTTTGTTGGGGACTATTTTAAATGGATTCATTCAAATTTGTTGCAGTAATGTGTATTTGTGGCAGTATGTGATGTGCATGTTGCACTCAGTCCAAATAAAATACAATGTGCAAGTTCATAGCAGTGAAAAAACACATCAGCCGGTGTAACAGTGTGACTCACGGATGTGTTTTAATATTTATTGGCTTCGTTGGCTCAGCGGCACAGAGGAATCATGTCAGGCTTTGACACACACAAGACTTGTCAGCAGGATAATTTAATCGTTTCTCTGAGTTTTTATCTGCAATTTGTTGACAAAAACACTTCTATCAGTCCAGTATCCAGTATATTATATATGTAAATTCCCCACTCACCCTGTGGATGGGCTTTGTCCTCTTACTAGCTCAGGTCCTCTACCAGAGGCCTGGGAGCTTGAGGGTCCTATCATAGCCGTTCCCGGGATTGCGCTCTTCTGGACAGAGATCTCGGATGCCATTCCTGGAATCTGCTGGAACCACTCTCCCAGTTTGGGACTCACTTCCCCGAGTGTTCTGATTACCAGGGGGACCACTGTTACCTTCACCTTCCACATCCTCTCTATCCCTTCTCCCAGTCCTTGGTATTTCTCGAGCTTCTTGTGTTCCTTCGTCCTGATATTGCTATCACTCATTAATGCTAGCTCTGTCACTACAGCCTTCTTCCTCTTCTTGTCCACCACTACTATGTCAGGTTGGTTAGCCATTACTAGTTTGTCTGTCTGTATCTGGAAGTCAAACAGGATCTTTGCTCAGTATTTTTCAGCCATCTTTTTATCCAATCTGACTTTGGGACTTTCAGGCTCTTCTCTGCACACATGTTTCTGTGTACTACCCCAGCCACTTGGTTAGTCAAAAAAATCGATTAAAAAAATGATATAGTAATCGAAACTAAAAATTAATATTGGATAAGATACTCATTTGCAACAGTATCAATACCAACAGTGTCGTCTTTGCCTTCTCCAACTGACACACAGCTTCACACAGCGAAGCGCCTCTGCTCACTGGCTGCTCAAGCAGTTCACAACACTGGGGAATTTTGAGAGGTCAGTAAAGCTCCCGTTTCAACCACAGCTCAGTATTGAAGAGTTATCATAAATGTTAACTTGGCACACATGGTAATTTTAGGCGTTTAAGTATTAGCAATTACCCAATAGCCACATTAGCTGTAGTGACTAGCAGACAGTTGATAGATAAAAGATAAACATTGCAGGGATGAACAGGTATTGACAGATATTGAGAGAGGATTATGGATGTGTGGACGACCGGGCAGGTTGCTGAACTAATCCGAGCCAATAAAGAGTGGCTTGGAGCAGGGCAGTCGAATCGGACCAGTTTCAGGCCTGAGACGCAGAGCTGAAGAGGTGAAGGGCGTCAGACTCAGGCGGAGCGGTGAGGACTGTGGATGAAAGAGGAGCTGCAGTGCAGGCAAATGTGGACAAGATAAACATTTACGTTTCTACTTTTACAATAATTTATTGAAATGTGTTTCTGATTTTGTTTTCGTCAGCAGTTGTTGTTAAATCTAATTTACAATTAGGAAAATTTGTTGAAAATTAACAAATCAACTTTGCCATTACTGCTGTTGTTGCAGGAAGGGATCAAAATTATCACGTGGTATTTAAAAATGATGCAGAGTATTTTCCTGGATATCGGTACGGAGTTTGAATTTCTAGTGTAGTGACAATCCTATTTCCTACACACACTGAGAAGACCATACTTCCCTGTGTGCAGCAGCCTGAGTTGGGTGATCTCTGATTACATTAACAAATAGCATTCCCCATTCAAGTCAACAGAAAGGTTTTCAATGACAGCTCACATGACAAAAGGTCAGCAGCAGGCTCAGCACTGCTAATTAAGTCCAGCTGGTGAATGTCAGATCCACAAAGGCCAACTCTAATCCCCAGTCCTGACTAAATAGCGATCTCTGATGTGATTGTGCATGTGTGTGTGGGCAGATAGCTGACACAGGGTGCAAGGTGATAGTAGAGGTGTGTCTTTCAGGAACTACTCTTCATTGAGGCAGTTAATATGTGTATTCAGTGTACATACTCTATAAACAAAGTGACTGTTAAGCACTGGGGCGAAATGCAAGAGTTCAAACAAACATTTTTTGCACAATTTTTTTGTAGACAAAGTTGATGGATAAAACCGCCATAAATCTACAATTACAGTTGGTCTCTGTTGGCTTCCAAGATAAAATCTGTGGTGAGGAATAGATCAGAGTGGCTGTGATAACTGAGATACACTGGATATAAGAAGGATCCAGATTATAGCTCTAAATATTCATCTTTACACAAACATAAAGGCAAAAATGACAATTATTCTCCCAGTTACTTTTGGATCTGGAATCTTGAATCTGAGGTTCACCTAACAGACAAACTCTCCTTTCCAGCACCCGTCATAGACCTTTCCGGGGCGGTGGAGGAGTGTGATCCCCCAATAGTCTGAGAACACCCTCCGGTCACCCTTCTTAAAGATGGGAACCACTACCCCAGTCTGCCAATCCAGACCACTGCAGAGTTCTTTAACTACCTTAGTGACCTCATCCCCAGTGATGGGCGAGTCATCCCCCTCAGGACACATTTACACATTTTGTGCATCTCTGTGCAATAACTGGCACCTGTACAAAATTTGGTCTATTTAGTATCTTTATTACATTTATTTATTTCCTTGTAACTCCTTGCTTTCTGTTTAATATTTATTTTGTAGTATATACATACTGGTTTTACAGCATTTTTCTTATCTTTCTTGTTTTGGTTTTACAAAGAAAAGGCACTGAAATGTGGCAGCTGCTACATTTTCATCATACTCCAAGTTTGATGATAATAAATGCTTTCTACTCTATTCTAGTCTAGTCTAGCATTTATTTTATCAACTGATTAATATCAACATATTTTACATCAAATGATTGTGTAACAGTTAACCAACAGTAAATTATATTATAGCAAATACTACAACAAGCACCTGGCAAAAAGGTAAAAGCTGATTAAGATATTTAAAACAACTGTTCAATGTAGTTGCACATCCATGTGTTACAATAGTAAAGGTCTCAGTCTTGATTTCAGCAATGAATATGTCATCACGCCACACTTTCTAGAGTTAAATCTGTCACACCAAAAGTCACACCATTGCAGTACCTTAATTGCCGGCTACCCCTGAACCAATCAGATGTATCTGTGTGAATGCTTCAGACTGGCACAGTTATTCTTCACCTTGAGATGAGCAGAATTTTATGCTGCTCTTTACCTCAATAAGTCCAAATTGAGGTGACTCTGAAGGATCCACCATCTGGACTGGCACCAAGATCCGGTGCATCATTGTGAATATCACATCAGTTCAGTGTAGTTTGCCACTACTTGAGACTCCATCAGCAGACCACACTTCATTGCAGTACTTTCCTTTGTGGAGCCTTAAATCATCTGAGCAGCTCGGGCCTTTGCTGCAGAATCCTGTCCCACACGCAGCCTTATTTGTGTAGCTGTGCCCACTCAGGACATTTGGACTGCTGCCTTGTTCCTTCTCCCAGGACATTTGTAGTGACGGCTGCATAAGCTGATGTAAGCTTGAGACAAAATGGATTTAGAAAACTGTGCTGCATCAAAGTACACTGTAAACCCAGATTTTGATTCCACTTAAAAATATTGAGTTCATATTACTTAAAATTGCCTAGAATGTGAACATTACTTGTTAATGCTGAGTAGACTGTACTTTTTGATGGTCTATCTTATTATAATCATGTGTTTGAGTTCAAACAACTTAATATCATTAAGTTTTGCACCTGCTAAAAATCTAGTTTATACCAGTTTTAACAGACTGGCTTAATGCGCAGCTGCATGGTGGCATGATGGTTAGCAGTGTTACCTCACAGGTAGAATGCCATCTAGAAGGTCTGGGTTCAATTCTGGCTTGGCCCAGGCCTCTCGCTGTTTGGAATAGTTGACATTTGGTATTTTTGTTTGGTTTTTGTTCACAACGCTCTCTCGTATCGTTTTTTTTATTGTTCCATGGACAAATGTTATTGGTAAATGTTAATGTACCAGCATTCAGCAGGGCTGAGTTTTATCATGTTTATTTACCAAATTTAAACAGACACAGTTCAACACTGTAAAAAAAATTTGTGTTACTGGGCGTGGTGGTTAGCACTGCTGCCTCACAGCTAGAATAGCTAGCTGATAGTCTGGGTTCGATCCCACCTTAGCCTGGGACTCTTGCTGTGCTCTCCCTGTGTCTGTGTGGGTTTCCTCCTACAATCATGAAGACATGCAGTTACTGGGGTTAGGTTAATTGGTCTCTCCAAATTGCCCACAGCCCTGCAACAGGCTGGTGACCTGTACGGAGTGTACCCTGCATCTAACCCCCCACCCACACACACAACCATAAAAAGTTTGTAATCAAAAGACATCAAAATGTCTTTTGATTGATCAAAAAACATTTTATTTTTTCATGAACTATAAAAGATAAGTTTGGTCAATTAGAGCATACAATTTAGTTCAATTGGAAATGGAGTAGTGCTTACTTAACAGGCTGAGTTAAATAAACTGTTTCATTACTTAAAAAATTTAAGGCAACGAGTTACCTTGGTGTTTTTTAAAGTAGATTCAACTTATCCGGGTTTACAGTGTAAGGACTTTAAAGGTGAACAGTGGTACGACATGAGTGAGCCATGTGGGACAGACCCAAATTTAGATGGAGTCAGCTCCATCTATAACAACCCATCAAATACAATAGCAATGAGACACTAGGGTTGCACCTGGCAAGTTAAGCCAGGCATGTGGTGCCAGGACACCCTACAGTAGGCCGCATGTCGATGATTGATGATCGATTTTGTAATCAACATCAGATGAACACTTCGGTGAAAAGCTGAGCTGTCAAGTGATCACCACTTGGTGGTGAGTTGGGGAAGGATACTGGTGCCCTAGTGAGGGTGCCCTGGGAAAGCCTGGCAGAGGCCCCAGATCTTTTCCCACCTCTGGCAGAACCTAGACAGCACTGCAAGGGAGGCTGGGGATATTGAGCCTGAATAGATCATGTTCCATACTTCCATTGTAGACCATGCACAGAGCGGCACAGAGCTGTGGCTGCAAGGGGATTGGTGCCTGTCGTGGTGGTAATCCCCAAACCAGGTGGTGGATACTGGAGGAGAAGCCATCAAGTTGAAGAAGGAGTCTTATAGGGGTTGATTAACCTGTAGGGAGGTCTATGTCAGGGTGCTGTAAGGAGGGTCTGTCTGTTAGTTGAACCTCCAAGAGGAACAATGCAGTTTTCAGCTGGACTAGCTTTTTACTCTCTTGAGGATATTCTACAGAAGGGCAGTTCAGCTGAGCACACGTTGAACAGTTTTCTAACTAGAAAATACTCTTACACACCATAGCAAACTCAAGAAGGTTCTCAAAAACCCACAAAAGGGGTTCCACTGATGCATGGTGGCATGCTAAAGCTGTTGTCTTCTGTTGTGTCCAGCAATAATCCTCTGAAGACAAGTTCAAGTGTTTAAAAGACAGAAAACAGCTGTGAAAAAAAAAATGAGTCCTTTCATTGACAAGGATGGCCTCCTCGGGATTGGAGATTGGCTCGCCAACCTACCAAGAGATGAGAGACACCCTGCGATCCTACCAAAGGCCCATCACATTGCAACCTGCATTACCACAAAGAGGTGGTTCACCAGAGTCATTATTTCACTGAGGGGCTATCCACTCTGCAGGATAGCAGGTGGAAAACGGCCGGTGTCCAGTGTAATCTACAACTGTGTGACCTGTAGAACATTAAAAGCAAGGTTAATGTAGCATACCTACCAGCTGAGACACTACAGAAGCTCCTTCTACATATGTTGAATTAAAGGTCTTTGGGCCGTGGAGCATTGTCACTTGCTGCACTTGTGGGGTAAGTACTAAGAGCAAATGCTGGGCAGCATTACTTACATGCATGAGCACAAAAGCTACACACATCGAAGTGTTGGAATCTATGACCACTTCAAGTTTTATAAATGCTTTCAGTGGTTCTTTGCTGTCCATAGGCCCTCCAAACAGTTTTGCTCTGACAGAGGCACAAATTTTATTGGCGCATGCAGTGAGTTAAACTTCAATACTGACTGTCCAGAGCTGGCAAGTTACGATGACAACAAGGCTGTACATGGATTTTCAACATCCCACATTCTTCCCAAATGGGAGGTTGTTGGGAAAGGTTGTTTGGAGTAGCACAACAGATCCTGGGTGGAATGTTGCTTCATTTTGATTCAAGCTAACCCACACACGAAGTGTTGGTCACAGTGATGGCAGTAGTCAAAGCCATTCTGAATGTCAGACCATTGATTCCAGTGTCTGCTGACCCTGACAGTCCTATGGTTTTGACACCTGCAATGATGCTCACTCAAAAGATCGATCCAGCGAAAGCACCGCCTGGTGATTTCGATTATAAGGCTCTTCACAAATGTCAGTGGAAACCTGGGAAATGTCCAGCAGAGAGCCACTAGAAAAGATGGAGGCAAGAATATTTAGTGACCCTCCAAAAACACCAAAAATGAACTGATGACAAATCAAGTGAATAACAGAGTTCTGATGTAAGACAGTCAAACCAAATGCAATGAGTGGCTTCTTGGTCTTGATGTGAAGACATTACCCTCCAAAGATAAAGTCCATGAAGCTGAAGTGAAGGCTATCACAAGACATGTTTCAGAACTCTTAAAGTTGCTGAACATTTTTATATGTTACAGATGATAATGTTGTTAATTTTGATCTATTCGTGTTTTAAATACGTGGAGGTAATGGTTGTGGTATAATTATACAAGGTAAGGAGTGTGTTGCCCTGCGGGGTAATTTGTCTTTTAGAGCTATTTGAGGGACGGACCTGAGTAACGAGAGAAAATAGTTAGCAAGTCGCCTCCACTACAAGCCTTGAATGTTGAAAATTGGTTGAATATTTATCATATGTATAAGTATATGTTGTATGTTAAATGCTGTACTTCTGTGTGTAATATTGTTGTGTGAATTATGGTGACATTATGTAACGTGTTTAGAACATTTGTATCCTGTTTATTATTTTTTTGCTAATCTGGTTGGTGATTGTGGTGATTATTGAACAGGAAAGTAATATTAATGAATTACTGCATATATTTGGTTTCACTTATTTTGTACATGTATAGCAAAATAGAGTTATGTCAGTGGACATTACCCATTATGTTTGGTAATATTTGTTATACTCTTCATTGTTATTTTCAGTTCTTACAAAAACAAATGGAATTAAAATGGAGAAAGTGACTTGAAGAAATAAAACTGAGAACAAAAGAGGAAACATCTTCAACCAACCAGAACTGAAGAACCCTGAGACGTGAAACATCTTCAAGAAACTTAAAGAAGTCCAGTCACCTTTTTCAAGCTCCAGAGAATCTTTAACCAGAATTTTGTCAACGTCTTCTTCAGAGTAGTTGTAAAACAGCTAACTGATCATCTGCAGAGGAACGGTTTATCTGAAGAGTTTAAGTCAGGTTTCAGAATTCATCACAGTACAGAAACAGCATTAGTGAAGGTTACAAATGATCTTCTTAGAGCCTCTGACAGTGGACTCATCTCTGTTCTTGTCCTGTTGGACCTTCAGAGTTCGATAGGGTTGAACTTAATATTTTAACATCGTAAGAGTTTAATGAATTAAACAGTTACTTAAGTAAGTAAGTAAAATGTATTTATATAGCACTTATCACAGATAAAAATCACAAAGTGCTTTACAATAAAAGACAACAAATAAAATAATATAAAGCAATAGAATACAGCACGAAGAACAAGTTAATTAAAAGCTTGTCTGTATAAAAATGTCTTCAGCTGCTTTTTAAAAGAGTCAGTGGAGTCTGTACAGCGTGAAGACAGTGGAAAACAATCCCACAACCTTGGTGCCACTACCTGAAAAGCCAGATCGACAGGAGTTTTGAACAGAGTGCGTGGGACCAACAGTAACCTTTGACCTGAGGATCTAAGAGCTCGGGATGAAGAATATGGTTTCAGCAGGTCAGAGATATACTTTGGACTGTTTGAGGCTCTCGACAACACCTACAGAGAAGACAATGAATACATGAAATTTGAACCTTGTATGTTGTTTTAAAGGTTGGTAATTTACATCTTCTTCAAGGACTGCAGTTGAAAATTAACCATCTGGCTAACACTGGCACATTTACAGTAATGTTGATCAATGTGCATTGTCCTTGTAAATCAAAAAATAAAATAAATTCTACCCTGCAAGAAAAAACTGCTATTATGGATCCGGCAGACGTCCATAACATCCTGAGCAGGATAAATCCAGGAAAAACTGCTGGTCCTGACAAGATACCAGGCTGTGTACTCAAAGGGTGTGCAGAAAAACCGGCACATGTCCTGAGAGGCAAATTTAACATCTCTCTGCGTCAAGCTGTGGTTCCATCCTGCTAGAAAGCCTCAGCCATCATCCCTGTTCTGTAAAAAAACCCACAGTTGGCACCCCCAATGACTATCGCCCTGTTGCACTTACTTCAATAATAATGAAGTGCTTCAAGAGGCAGGTGAAGAACCATATCACCTCCATCCTACCCCCTTCACTCGAGTGATGATTCAACTTCAATTTGCATACCGCCCAAGCCGCTCTGCTGAGGATGTTATATCCACTGCTCTCCATCTGAACCTGGAACATCTGGAAAACAAGAACGCACTTGTCCAGATACCATTTGTGGATTTTAGTTCAGCCTTCAATACTATAATCCCACAACATGTGACCAACAAACTGGGCTGACGAGACCTGAACACTTCCCTGAGGAACTGGATACTGGACTTTTTGTCAGAGAGGCCTCAGTTTATTTGGGGAGGAACCAACAGGCCAGACATCATCACACTGAGCACATGCTGTCCACAGGGATGTGCTCTCAGCCCCCTACTCTACAACCCGATGACCCACGACTGTTCTGCAAAGTACAGCACAAATCACATCGCAAAATACACAGATGACACGACAGTGGAGGGTCTCATCCAGGATGACGAGGAGCAACACAAGAGGTGAAGCTTTTTGTGGACCTTTGCAGCAAAAACAATTAAATCCTGAATGTCAAGAAAACCAAGGAACTGGTGATTGACTTTGGGGGACACTGCTGTGGAGACTGTCCCACACATGAATTTACTGGGGTTCACGTGGCTAACAATCTCACCTGGTCCCTGCACACGTCCATTGTCAAAAAGGCTTACCAACACCTGCACTTCCTGCAGAGGCTAAAGAGAGCTAACCTAAGCCCATCAGTTCTCACTGCCTTTACAGAGGTGCCATGGAGAGCATGTTATCAGCAGCATCTCTCTGTGGTATGTGAGCAGCAGCAGCACCTCTGAGAAAAAGGCACTGAGGAGAGTGGTGAAGACTGCAGAGAGGATCATTGGGGTCACGCTGCCACCCCTTGGAGATCTAGTTGCATGTCAAGAGCAACCAGAATCACCAAGCACCCCACCCACCCCTCTCATGCACTCAGGTAGAAGATACTGACATGTAGAACCACACGGTTTCATGAGAGCTTTTAGCCAACCATCATCAGACTGTTGAACACTACAAAATCTTAAGATCGATCTATTATACAATATCTACAACTTACTGTACAGTATTTATATACAACTACAGTGCAATACAGTGCAATCTACAATGCAATGCAGTGTGAGTTACAGTTTAATATAGTGCAATATACTTTAATGACATTTATCATGGTGTTTCTATTTATTTATTTGTTGTTTATGTTTATCTGGTTGTTTTTATTTTTTTTCATTGGGAACCTGATAAAACATAATTCCATTCTGCACTGCATCTTGATGTGGTGTCTGAATGACAGTAAAGTGAATCTGAATATGATCTGAGCATGGCGTAGGTATTAAAGGTACTGCACTGCAGTAGTTTGAATCATTTAGACTCCAGTTTGCTCGTGTAAATGTTGAGTCTTCTTCACACATTAAGTTAACTATGGAGTTCCACAGGGTTCCGTACACAGACCAATTCTAGTTACACTATACATTGTATACTTTTTCATTGCTATGCAGATGATACCCAGCTTTGTCTTTTCATGAAGCCAGATGACACACACCAGTAACTTAACCTACAGGAATGTATTAAAGACATAAAGGCCTGGATGACCTCTAATTTCCTGCTTCTAAATTCAGATAAAACTGAGGTTATCGTACTGGGCCTTACAAGAAACATGAGAAACTTACTGAGAAACATGGTGTATAGACACTTAGACTGAAGGTCATTACCTCGGCCTCCAGTAATACTGTGAGGAATCTTGGAGTCATTTTTACACATTTTTACATTTGTACTACAATGTACTTCAATGTAGTTATTAAACAACAACAAAACACAGAGATGAGACTAAGACAGAAGGAGCATAAAAGGGAACTAAAAGTATAGATGTAAAGAAGTATAGATGGCAAAATTCAGAAGCACTAGAAAATAATACAGTATTCAAAGGACTGAATAATATAGAACTGCGTCCAAGACCCAGAGACCACGACAGTTTGACATTCGAGGTTTTAGGTTTTTGTTGAAAGGCAAAGAGACATGGGCTTAAAAACATGTGTCCATTTGACCATTTGACCCCCTAAGTGAAGGAATCCAGTGGCTTTGTGGTATTTATACTATTCTGGCAGATTTTTTGGGTCCATGGGTTCCTCTCAGTGGGAAGGTTTACGACAAGTGAGTAAAAAGCTGTTCTGAGTGATCACCTTCATTATATTATTCTATATTGATGGGACTGAGCTCTTAAAGAATGACGAGGGCTCCCACACCAAGTGGGAGAATATGTTTGGGAAGAATGGCGTTCCACTCCTCCACAGGTCCACTGACTTGAAGAATTATTGCCAAGCTACATACAAGCTGCCTTGCTGACCCAATACCTTTCTAATATACTTGTATTTTTTGTTTGTCTGTTTTTTCTACTTCAATTAATTGTCCATCTGTATGTAGATGGCAGTTTTTACCCAGCTATAGATGGGTACCCATCTTTTCTTTTTTTCCCAGCATACATGTGACCTTTATATACATGCAGATATACTACAACGCAGGTCTGTAATAAGACTTTTGTGCCCACTGTGTGAACTTTAATCAGCAGCGAAGCGTTGACAGTATTTACTTTCTCCTGCTGTTTTTATCCAGAAATGCAGATTAGTAAATGCCTCGGCCATCTCCCCCGTCCTCGCTGTCTTCAGGTCGCTGTGGGAGGACCATGTGCGTTGGTGCAGTGTTTGATTATCAAGTCTCTCTGGGGATGTGTGTGTGTTTGTGCGTGTGCCAGTGTGACCACGTGTAGCTTATAATGAGCCCCAGTGGTGGCTCTCCAGTGGGCCTGTCTATTGATCATTAGCCTGCTGTCCACACTCTAATTTCCAACAAGCAAGCGATGGTTGTAACGAGAGGTCACATTGCCTGTTACTGGGTGTGTGCGCATTCGTGTCTGTATGTGTGTGATGTTACATCTTGCTTGCTGTTCTGTTCAGAGTATGCCATCTGATGTGGAAAGCCTTGGTTTGATGTGTGTGGTGAAGCAGCAGGCTGCTTCTACTTATTAGGATGTTTAAACTCAGAAAGCCAGAGGTTAGCAAAGTATGAGAACAGCACGCTGGTGTAGAGGACTAACACTGGCGTTTACTTTAAAATAGAGTCACTGTCATCTGCCGCATGGAGCAGCCTTTCTGACCAAAGCTATTTGAAACAAAAATAACTGCTTTTGCTTACTTCATTTTGTAGTTGTTTCATGAAAGAAATTGCTGCGTGTGATATTTTCTGTTCTATTAAATTAAATTAAATTGGGATAAATTCAGATGAATGTGATTTAACAAATTTAGATGAATTTCAGTTCAATTTTATTTATATAGTACTAATTCACAACAACATAAAGAATCTCATGATGCTTTATGTTATACAGTATTAGAAAGAAAACCCCAACAAGGTCTTTGGACTGTGGGAGGAAACCAGGGTACCTGGAGAGAACCCACACAAACAGTTGGAGATGCACGCAAACTCCACACTGAAAAGTCCTAGTGGTGGATTCAAACCCAGGAACTTCTTGCTTTGAGGAAACACTGCTAACCACTGTACCACCGTTCAGCTCAGTTCAGTTCAATTCAATTCCGTTTTATTTATATAGCACCAAATCATAACAGAGGGTCGCTTAAAGGGATATATTGAAAGGTAAAACCATAAAAATGATCACAGAGAAAATCCAGCAATGAAAACGACCCCCTATGAGCAGCACTTGGTGACAGTGGGAAGGAAAAACTCCCTTTAACAGGAAGAAACCTCCAGCAGAACCAGGCTCAGGGAGGGGGGGTCATCTGCTGTGACCGAGGGGCTGAGGGGAGAGAGACAGGACAAAAGACACACTGTGAAAGAGAGACAGAGATAGGATAATAATCAATGATGACATGTAGAGTGGTGTATAAACAGAGTGAAAAGAGGTGAATGAAAAAAAATACTCCGTTCATCACGGGAACCCCCCCAGCAGCCTAGGCCTATTGTAGCATAACTAACAGAGGGCTCAGGGTCACCTGATCCAGTTCTAACTATAAGCTTTACCAAAATGGAAAGTTTGAGGCCTAATTTTAAAAACAGAGAAGGTGTCTTTCTCCCAGATTAAACTGGGAGTTGGTGTCACTGAAGAAAGGCCTGAAAGCTGAAGGCTATGCCTCCCATTCTAATTTTAAATACCCTAAGAACTTCAAATAAGTCTGCAGTCAGAGCAAAGTGCTCTGTTGGGGTGATACAGTACTATGAGGTCTGTGAGATAAGATAGGGCCTGATTTTTCAAGACCTTGTATGTAAGAAGAAGGATTTTAAATTCAATTCTGGATTTAACAGAGTGCCAATGAAAAGAGACAGCATGGGAGAAACCATCCTCTCTTTCTAGCCCCTGTCAGTACTCTCACTGTAGAATTCTGGATTAACTGAAGGCTTTTCAAAGAGCTTTTATGATATGAACAAGTAGTGGCCTCACAGTTGCAGTCTTTCTTAAAAAGTCACACTATTTTGAAACATTTCATTCAGGTTTTAAAGCATTTCATATTACAAAATCTGCACTCTTGAGAGTTTTTGATGATATTTTAATAACTGCTGACTCAGGAGACTCTGTCAAATTTACTGTCATCTAACAGCGGTTTTTGACACAGTAGCTCTTATTTTAATTTTTCTCCTAAAACATTATGTTGGCACTAGAGATACTGCCCTGGAGTGGTTCAAGTCTTATCTGACTGACAGAAGTTTTTCGGTCGCTGTTGATAAATTTTGTTCATCATCCGCCGCCCTGCCATGTGGCGTTCTCCAAGGCTCTATCCTTGGGCCCCTTCTTTTTAGTATTTATTTACTTCCCCTTGGCTCCATTATCAGAAAACATAATGTTATTTCATTTTTATGCAGATGATTGTCAGATTTACTTACCACTCAAACACAAAGATCTCTAACTCCTTTAGACCGTTGTTAGAATGTCTTAAGGATATCAGAGCGTGGCTGGCTCTGAACGTCTTGGATTGTAATGAAAAGAAAACAGAGATCATTATAATTGGGCCAAGTGGCCCAGGTGTTCCACCATCTGACCTGGGTCCCATTACATTCTGTGTAAAAACAGTTGTGACCAACCTTGGTGTAAAAATTGATTCAGCTTTTAAAATGGACAAACAGATAAACCCAGTGGTGAGAAATGGCTTTTTTCAGCTGAGAAAACTTTCTAAAATTAAGTGTCTTATATCTTTTCGAAACTTAGACAGGGTTTTGCATGCATTTGTGACCCCCCACCTTGATTATTGTAATGCACTTTATGTCGGTATTGACCAGGCTTCACTGTTTAGCTTACAAATGGTCCAGAATGCTGCTGCTTGTCTACTGACAGGGACACGTAAATGTGAGCACATCACCCCTGTTCTTGCTTCTCTACACTGGTTACCTGTCTATTTTAGAATTAATTTGAAAATTTTATTGTTTGCTGAGTGGCCTGGCTCCCACATACCTAGCAGACCTCTTACGCACATACACCCCACAAAGGTCCCTCAGGTCGGCTGACCAGCTGCTTCTTGATGTCCCCAATTCAAGACTGAAACACCGGGGCAACCGAGCGTTTGCTGTGGTGGCGCCTAAACTATGGAATGAGTTGCCCCTCTGTGTTAGGCTGGCCCCAACACTAGAGGTCTTTAAATCTCGCCTAAAAACACACCTTTTTGTCTAAAGCATTTCAAAATGCCAGTCTCCAGTTAGTTTGAGTCATTTTGGGCACTGCTTTTAGTACTTCATTTATGGTTAATCCTCTGTTTATTTTTTTGTGTTGTATTGTATTGCTGTCTTTGATCCGGAAAGGACTTTGTTCAACTTTGTTATATTTTAAAGGGCTCTATAAATAAAGTTGGATTGGATTTTCAGCATCACTCTGAGTCAGGATGTTTCTAATTTTAGAGATATTGCACAAATGCAAGAAAGCAGTTGTACATATTTGTTTAATCATGAATGGATAAAGCTGTGTATCATCTGCATAGCAATGGAAGTGCATGCAATGCTTTCTAATAACACTGCCTAAGGGAAGCATTTATAGTGTAGATAGAATTGGTCTTAGCATAGAACCCTGTGGAACTCCATAATTAACCTCAGTGTGTGAAGATGTCTCCCTATTTACATGAAGAAACTGCAGTCTATTAAATAGATGTGATTCAAAATACTGCAGTGCAGTACCTTTAATATCTATAGTATGCTCTAATCTCTGTAATAAAATGTTATGATCAGCAGTATCAAAGCTGCACTGAGGTCCAACAGGACAAGAACAGAGATGAGTCCACTGTCAGAGGCTGTAAGAAGATCATTGGTAACCTTCACTAATGCTGTTTCTGTACTGTGATGAATTCTGAAACCTGACTGAAACTCTTCAAATAAACCGTTCCTCTGCAGATGATCAGTTAGCTGTTTTACAACTACTCTTTCAAGAATCTTTGAGAGAAAAGGAAGGTTGGAGATTGGCCTATAATTAGCTAAGACAGCTGGGTCAGTGATGGCTTTTTAAGCAATGGTTTAATTAATGCCACCTTAAAAGCCTGTGGTATGTAGCCAATTAATACATATAGACTGATCATATTCAAAATTGACATATTTATTAATGGTAGGACTTCTTTGAACAGTCTTGTAGGAATGGGGTCTAATAGAACACAGATGGTTTGGAGGAAGAAGCTATTAAAGTAACTCAGAAAGATCACTTGGACAGAGTCTAAATAAATATTGGCAGTATTGGAAGTAGCTGTACACAAAGATGTGTCTGTGAGGTTATGGATCATTGTTTTCCTAATGGTTAATTTTTTTTGTGAAGAAATTCATGAAGTCATTACTAGTTAAAGGAATACTCGGCTCAACAGAGCTCTGACTCTCTGTCAGCCTGGCTACAGTGCTGAAAACAAACCTGGGGTTGTTCTTATTTTCTTCAGTGATGAATAGTAAAATGTCCGAGCTTTACAGAGGGCTTTTTTTTTTTTTTTAATAGAGCAACACACTTTCAAAACCAGGTTCAAAAAGGATCTTCTAAAAGCCATTTTCTCTCCAGCTTACGGGTCATTTGCTTTACGTTGTGTGTTTTGTCAGGCACTTCTGATTTGAGGCTTTCTTTCTCAGATGGGGAACAGTATCTAGTCATACAAAGTGAGGATGTAAAACTACAGACAAGATAATCGACCTGTGTGAAAAAGATCCAGAGTGTGATTAAAGTGGTCAAGATTTCACATTTCTCTTAAGCGTCTTCAGCTCGTCCAAAATGCTGCTGTGCAGGGGGGGGGGGGGGGGGGGGGGCAGAAGGAGAGAACATATCACTCCTATTCTGGCTTCGCTACACTGGTTGCCAGTGCATTTTAGAGTTCATCTTTAGATTCTCTTATTTGTTTTTAAATGTTTACATGGTCTTGCCCCATCTTATCGCTCTGAGCTATTAAACCCATACTGTACCTCCCAGCTCGTGGCCTCAGGTCAGCTGAACAGCTGCTCCTGGAGGTACCGAGGTCGAAGATGGAGCTCAGGGGTGACAGAGCTTTTAGCGTTGCTGCTCCCAAATTATGGAACGATTTGCCGTTGCATATTAGAAGTCCTCCTTTATTATTGACTTTTAAAACTGCTCTTAAGACACATTTTTATTCACTGGGTTTTAAAACATGCTGAGACTTGTTTTATTTGTTTTATTTGTGTTGGTGTTCTGTATTGTTGTTGTTGTCATTGTGATGTGTATTGACTATTTGATTTTTAGGCAGCCAACGATTCTTTGTGCTGTCTTGACTACCCTCTGAAGCCTGACCCTGTCTGCCTCAGTGCAGCTGCCGTACCATACTGTGATACAGTACGTCAGCAGGCTCTCAATGGATGAGTGGTAGAAGGTCAGCAGCAGGTTTGAGTCCAAGTTGTTCTTCCTGAGGACCCTCAGGAAGTGAAGTCACTGCTGAGCCTTCTTGATAACAGCTGTGATGTTATCTGACCAAGAGAGATCAGCAGAGATGAGGACACCAAGAAACCTGAAGGTGTGGACCCTCTCCACATGCTCACCGTTGCTGTAGAGGAGGCCTGGGTCAGTCCTGTGCTTCCTGAAGTCGATGATGATCTCTTTGGTTTTCATGGTGTTCAGTGCAGGTTGTTCTCTGACACCAGGCTGTCAGCTTCAGGACCTCCTCTCTGTAAGCTGCCTCATCTCCCTTTGACATGAGTCCCACCACTGTGGTGTCGTCAGCAAATTTGACAATGAGATTACACCATGAAATAAGTCATTATCTAGAAATTTATAATTGATTACACAAAACACCACTGTGCACTTTGACAGGAGCAGGAAGTGATACAATACTACAGTGAGAGCCAACAGCAAGTGAGAAATTCTAAAGCAACCACAGACTGAGGAAGAAACTTCAGTCAGAATCAGGCTCAGAGGGGGGGGCAGCCATCTTCTGTGACTGGTTGGGGGTGAGGGCAGGGAAACAGGAAAAAGGACAAACTATCAGAGAGAGTCTGTTTATTTCCCCTTAAGTGGAGCCATATTTGTAAGGAAAATGCATTTGTGGGTTGAGCAGCAGAGTTGAGTATGTGGGTTCTTCCACATCTTCTCTGCCAATGCCAAAGAGCTTGTGAAACATTTTAAAAACCTTCAGGTAGCATGTTGAACTGAAGAAGAAGAAGAAAGTCTGGCTCTTTGGAAGAAAAGTATAAATAAATGAAAGATTTCTCAAGTCTTGCGTTTGCTGGTTTCTAATAATAACATTCTAGTTTGACTGCATGAGAAACGTCTTGACTCGGAGCATCAGTGCACATTTTGTCTTGTGGTTGTGGTGTCTTCATTTACCTGCAGTGAAACTGCTTTGAATTCAATTATGTTTCAAAGTAGAAAGAATTACCAGTGCATCTAAAAAAGGGAGAGTGTCATTTTTTCATAATTTTATTCAAAGAGATAAACTTTAATAACTTCTCTATTCATTACAGATGAAGGGAAATATTTTTAAACTTTTTTTTAAAAACTTTTTTATTTTAATTTTGATAATGAAGGCTTACAGCTCAATAAAATCATAAATCCATCATTTTGAATGATTAGAATACACCACGATCATGGGATAGACTGCTGACATGACAGTCGTCCAGAACATGGTCATTGACACGCTCCACAGAAGCCACAGAGGGCCGGTTATTCACAGAGTGATGTATCAAAGCGTATTAATGCTGCACAGATAACAGGGATGACCAGAGAGAAGACGGAGAAGATTCTCCAGAAGATTGTCACAAAAAGTTGATTAAACTGGTGTCACATCGTTAATATCCAGTTTATTTTTAGAAAGATGAATTAATAGGAAACAGTTCTTTACCGTTACAGGTGACCACTGAAGTCACCTCATAAAAGCTTGAACAGTGAAATAAAACAAATTCTACCTCAGAGTTAATTTCAATCAAGAAAACCTTCACTAGATTGGGCCTCAGCGCAGAACTACAGACATATGAAGAACTTTGCTGTACACAAACACAAAGAAGCTGTTGGACAGATATGCATCTGACACACACACATAAACACACACATATAAACACACATAAACACATAGGTACCTGATTTCCATGACAATTGAAGTGGCGGTGTTTGAAGCAGAGGGACATTTTCACAGTGGGAGGCTAATGTAGATTCCCGCAGGCTCGACCAGGTGGCTATACCCCCCCCCACCTACGCTCTGTTTGTGACAGACAGACAGGGAGACGGAGAACGGGCTGCTGGATTTTTTTCTTGTCATAACGTTTATCATTTGAACCCAGCAGTGTTAACTACTATGCACATTTTTAACTCTCTCATGTATGACCATGTTAAGGAACTGGTGCTTCAGCAATATAAATGCACTTTTCTATTCGAACACTCAATGTCTCACTCACCCATTCACACACTCATATATATATATATCATTTTTCTGAATGCTTTCTATCTAACATTCACACTCTGATGAATGCATCAGGAGGAACTCCACCCAAGGACTCTTTGGCATGCAGACTGGATCGAACCAGGGATTAGATGACCCGCTCTGAGCCACAGCCACCCGACATATTTCACTGTGAAACTCTGTGTTTTGGTAGGGTATGATTAATAAAGGGCTCTGATCACAGCGGTGAAATATTTGACTTATATACATCAAAACAATGGAATGCACAGATTAATAGAAAACATGATGTCAGAACACATGTATCTTGTTGCTGTACAAATAAAATGTAATGAATTTGCTCTGTGAGTAAAATAATTTAGGCTTCTGTGTTTCTTTTCTCCCTACACCTCTCACTGACACTTCGGTTATTGTTATTCTAGACATGTCTGAAACAGCCACAGATACTTCTGGACATGGTGCTGACATTTTACAGTTATTGCCATTATGAAAACTGGTGCTTGTTAAAGGCTACTAGAAGTGGGAATTTGAACAAACAACAATAAAAAAAAAAGAATGTCCTTATTTAGACATAAATAGTAACCATGATGACACCCTATGGGAAAATTTTAGTCCCAAGACTGTATTTTTAGTAACTTGTAGTTACAAATATCAGTGGTAAGATGCACGAGGTTTCAAATCTTCTAAAACAGAAGTGGAAGTACTGGTTTTATTTTTCTCATGATTAGCTGCAAATTAAAGTGGAGACGCTGTCGGCTGAAAGATAAACACAGCTACAGTTTCCTCCCACAGTCCAAACACATGCAGTTAGTGGGGTTAGGTTAACTGGTGATATTACATTAGCCATAGGTGTGAATGTGAGTGTAGTTTTGGGTTCAGTTCAATTTTATTTATATAACAGCAGCTGCCTCAAGCTGCTTTGTATTGTAGGGTAATAAGCAAGTCAGTAGTGGAACAAATCAGAGCCGGCGGGCCGGGGCGGGCCGGGGCGGGCGGGGCAAATGACCGGGTCCTTTATACCCAAATAATAAAGCTCATCATAACATCATTTTACAACAAACACATGCCCACAACAGCGGGAATGTGTATGTTATGAAGTGCCACTCATGTTATCTTAGTCCGTAAAAATGATCCACTTAGTTTACAATCTGTTGCCAAATGATGACGTTGGTGGAGTGTTGGTGACGAGTTTTACCCACAATACACTAGGAGAAAATATCGGCGATCCACTTGAAAATTTGCTTGTCATAAAGTTAAATGTGAGAGTGAAAATAAAGCCAGTCATGTAGCACAACATCTTATTCAATATTTTACACCTACTACATCACTAAAGTCAGTCGGTCTTGTAAAGTTTTGAGCAACCATGACTCAGTCCTGACTGTGGCAACCTTTAAAACCCCCGTGTAAAATATGAATGATGGGTGATGTATAGTGGGCTGTATACTGTGCGCATCGGGCCATACACCATGCACATTGGGATACAATAAGGAGAGGGCCCGCCTTCTCCAGCTCTCCTCGGACGTGACAGAGGTTTGGCTACCTGAAATCCTCCTCTCCTCTCTCCCATCCAGGCCCCCTCTAGGCCCAGGCCGGGGGCGTGCCACCCTCCCAGCCCTCCCTGAAGCTCCACCCCTGGAGCAAGTACTTGGTGGCTGTGGGAAGGAAAAACTCCCTTTTAACAGAAAGAAACCTCCAGAGGAAGCAGGCTCAGGGAGGGGCAGTCATCTCTCATGGAGGGGGGGGACAAAAGACATGCTGTGCAAGGTTTAAAGGGTAAGTTAGAAATATGTGTGGGGAAGGCTTTGGCATGGGATGGTTAAACCAAGGAGGCTTGGGACCACATTAATATCAATAAATGTGCTCACAAGGATTGCCAAACAAACATGCCTAACTTTGTATATTTGTGTCTCACATAGAAAACTGTAAAAGATGGACACAGCTACTGTGATGTCATCCACTGATCTCTGAAGTCCCATTCTGAAGCCTCAGGATGAGCATTTCCTTCATTGCCATCTTGGTTTCAAAAACTCAGGTGTGACAGGAGGGGAGGGTCTTACTGTGAAGCAGCTATGGTGATCTGCTGGCATTCAGATAGAATGGAGGTTTAAGGAGCACTGACTTCATGTTTCTGACCAGGAAGCTACATCCATCTGTGATACTGTCTATGGTGTCTTAGTCCTGCACACAGAGTGGAGCAGAGGACATTTCACCAAAATGTGTGAACCACACAACCTCAAACAGCACTGCCCTGTTTCATAATGATACATATACAATTTTGAAATGGATCAGACTGAGTTGTTAAAAGTGTCAGGAGACTCATTATTATTATTATTATTACTATTATTATTATTATTATTATAGCTTGAAGCAATTTGCATTTTCCATGTTAAAAGTTGCATGATGTCAACAGTTTTGCAGTCTTTTATATAAATGGCCCTGTTATCCAACCTGTTGCTCTTACTGATTTAAAATTTGGATGTTAAAGATGAATGAACTGTTATATTCCTCAGACTGTCACAGTGTTGAATCAGTGTAAAAGTGAGTGATCAAGTAATTGATTGCACTGTAGCAGCTTATTTGTTAACTATAATGTGATGTTTCAGTGTGAATATTTCATTCATGTGATGTGTGATTTAAGTGTCTCCTGAACTTTTCCAGCAGGATGTGCAGTACCAGTCAAAGGTTTGGACACATGGATGAGCGTGTCCAAACTTACTGTATATTTGTGATGTTTGGTTAAATGTGCTTTGTTGTGTGTTTGTGAAATTTCATGCATCTTTGGATGTTCTGTAAAAAAAAATCTTCAGATAATTAAATTAAACGTCCCAGCATGAGTGACCATGCTGTAAGAATGCACCACATCCTCTCTAAAAGCTCACAATTCACAATCCATACTGCACCATGAATGTTTAATGGAGGTGATCTCATTTCTTTTACATTATTTCACAAATGAAGCATCGAACTTCAGTTAGTTTGCATAAATAACTGTCTGGAAAAAAGGAAGTATAAATGATATTTTCTCCTTACACGTCATTGAGCAGACAGTAATTACAGTGGCAGTCAGCTGGCCGTGTGCATGCACCGTGAAGGAGAAAGGAAGTAATTAGCATTCACTAATGTCTCATTTTAGGACCAGTAGCCTATCTACAGTTCAGTTTTGTCCAGGGAAAGAGTTCCATAGTGGCATCTGATTAAACCCCCACCTTTACTGGAATGTTTCATTCCATGATTCCAATTCAAGCTATTAGGTGTGGCTATTGTTATCAGGGCAATTTATATGCTTATTGGCAGAGGAAAGTGATTTTCAGAAGTGATTCAAGTGGGCTGAGGCTAGCTGATCTCCATGGCCCACACTCTGTCCCTGGAGTTTCTGTGGATCATTCAGTCCTACAAGATGCTCCATTGCCCACTGAGCTCATAGAGGACAGTGAAGTGGAACCCAGAAACCGTCAGAGCCGACTGATAAACCTCCCTCTATTTCATACGGCTACGCTTTAGCATTCCAAACACAGTACCAGAGCCCACTTTATCTGCTGTGTGCCTAGGCCAACCATGGCCAATAACAGGAAGTGGGCAAAATGCATTTTCAGTTCAATTCAATTGAAATCCCTCATATGCTACTATAGACCATACCTCAAATCAGGATTACAGAATGGTCAACATGCCATTATTGTCGATTTAAAATGATCCACACCATTGACTTTAGACAGACATCATTGCATTTTGTGATCAAACCAGACGTATTTTCTATATGCTTGTGTTGCTGTATGCAACATGAGATCTGCTCTAAAAGTTCATTGATTTCACCCTTAAAATCCAAAACTTCACCTGATTTACGTCGTCCTTTGTGCTCTTCTCTACTTCTGAACTGTTTCCATCACACCTGCAAATTCTTAAATCTTCCTGAAAGCCTTTTTCTGCCTATTTTACACTTTACACTTGTTTTATGATCAGTATTCTGTGAAGCACTTGTCTGTAAGGACACTAGAGTAATAAAATGTGTTTAATTGACTGATCATGTTGCTACGAATTCTGCCTTTTAACGTCATGCATATTGACCTAAAATTCATTTATTTCCAACAAAATTGTGGTTGTTTTTGGCATGGAGTACATGGCAGTGGAAGCTAATCATTGAGACGGGCTCAGTCTGAAAAACAGAACAAGGTAAAGTGTGTGTAAGGGAGCACAAGTTTGTCTTCAATGGGGCCATGAGTCATCTCTCATTTTGTAACTTTGTGTATTGTAATTTTTTTCTGCAGTTTTTGCTTGCTTTGGGTGGGACTTAAGTATCTAAAATATTGATTCAGTTCAGCCACCAGTACCAGCTTTAGGAAAGACTGTGGTTCCAGTTAGAATATCCCACTTAACAACATTAACTTTGGTGATATTTTAGTAAGTGTGACCGTAGGTAATGTGATTGGTGTAATATACACCTCATTGTTGGCACAGTCTCTGTGTCCAGGTTTCCACAGCTTTACAGTTACAGCCAATAAAATCCATTCATATTTCTTTTTACTGCTCAGATTAACATTCCCAAAAAGTCCTGAAGTCAGGTATGATCGCAGCGCGGTCTGGGAAGTGTGAGCGTGTCAGCATGTCACTGCAGCACTCTGACACTTAATGAAACGCAGCAAACTCCACTCACTCCCTGAACTTGTTTATCTTATTGTTCAAACACCTCATAATTCCTATGATGATCCACTGAAACAGCTCCAGCTCTGAAACCTTGGTGTGTTCCTCCACAGCTCCTCCAGGATTACAGGCTTTACTCCGGGCAGCAATCAGCGAGTGAACATTTATTATTGCTAAGAGTGCAATGCAAAGAAAAACCATTAATAGGTTTGTAAAATTTGACTTTACAATAGTTTCAAAACAAAAAGTAGCAGTTTCATTTTTACATAACAACAAAAATAAACCTTCAGGTTAAACCTTCAAATAGTATCAGACTAAGGGACAACATTCCTGTGAGGGTAACAGTGAATTTCTAGCCTCAGTGGCATGTATTTCTGCCTCAGGCTGGGTTTGTGGGGACCAGTTATGTTTTTAACAAATGTGCTAACCACTGCGCCGTGGAACCACCTGAAACTTTTTATCTTTACACATCTAGAATATTTATGCTGCTATGATCATATTTAAGAAAAGCAGAATAAATAATATGAAGAGAAAACTAATTGTTGCATTGCAGCAACAATTTTTTGAAGTAAAAAACTTTTGAAGTAACTTTTGAAGTTGCTCGTTCACAATCGTGTAGTGTTGGGTCGTAACAATTGTGAAACCACTGGGATAACAACAGAGGATCCAGCCACGAGCCACAATTACGTTCATTCCGGCAAGGCTACAGGTGGAGGAGTCTGCTTCTACATAAACAGTGGCTGGTGTACGGATGTGACAGAGATTGCTAAGCACTGCTCTCCCTCACTGGAATATCTTTTCATTCACTGTAAACCGTTTTACTCTCCGCGGGAGTTCGCTTCATTCATACTGGCTGCTGTTTACATCCCGCCGGACGCGGACGTGCACGAGGCCCAGTGCGCGCTCACAGAGCAGATTCTGTGCATGGAGCGGACATACCCGGACTCTCTTATCATCGTACTTGGGGACTTTAATAAAGCCAGCCTGAGACAGGAACTTCCCAAATATAAACAATATATCACATGTCCGACCAGAGAGGAGAAGACACTAGACCACTGCTACAGCACGATAAGCGGGGCTTATCACGCAGTGCCCCGCGCTGCACTCGGCCTCTCTGACCACGACATGATCCACCTGATCCCCGCGTACAGACAGAGGCTGAAGCTCTCAAAACCTGTGGTGAGGACAACAAAGCAGTGGACCCGTGAGGCTGTGGAGGAGCTCCGCACATGCTTCGAAACTACAGACTGGGACTCAATGAGGGCTGCCTGTGACAGTCTGGATGACTACACGGACACTGTAACCTCGTATATCCACTTCTGCGAGGACAGCATTGTGCCATCACGCACCAGGGTGAGTTATAACAGTGACAAACCCTGGTTTACTCCCAAACTGAAGCAGCTGTGGATAGAGAAGAGGGAGGCTTTTAAAAGTGGGGACAAAGACTGCTACAAAGAGGCCAAGTACAGGTTTAGCAAGGAAGTGGCCACTGCTAGATCACATCACTCTGAGAATATACAGCAGCAGATCTCAGAGAACGACGCGGCCTCTGTATGGAAAAGTTTTAGGCAGATTACCAACTACAAGCCTAAAACCCCCCACTCCACAGACGACCTACAAACTGCAAATAGACTGAACGAGTTCTATTGTCGTTTTGATGGTCAGTTCAGCAGCCTTCACACCTCCACCAGTCCCAACTACAATATAGCCAACACAAATATTCACCCCCCAACCTCCCCCACTCCCCACACCTCAGAGAAGCCCACATCATCAAGGACTCCCACCCCAGAGTCCCCCTCCTCCCCCACCCCCACAGTCTTTTGTATTCAGGAGGACCAGGTGCTAAAGCAGTTCAGGAGTGTCAAAGCTCGCAAAGCTCCAGGTCCAGATGGTGTCTCACCTGCCACACTGAGACACTGTGCTAACGAGCTTGCCCCATTGTTCACGAACATCTTCAACTCCTCACTGGAGGCTTGCCACGTGCCTGTCTGCTTTAAAACCGCTACCATTGTTCCTGTCCCCAAGAAGCCAAGGATCACTGGACTAAATGACTACAGACCTGTGGCACTGACTTCTGTGGTCATGAAGTCATTTGAGCGTCTGGTGCTGTCCCACCTCAAGTCCCTCACAGCCCCCCTTCTGGACCCCCTGCAGTTTGCCTACAGAGCCAACAGGTCTGTGGACGACGCCATCAACCTGACTCTGCACTTCATCCTACAGCATCTGGACTCCCAGGGAACCTACGCCAGGATCCTGTTTGTGGACTTCAGCTCTGCCTTCAACACCATCATCCCTGATCTCCTCCAAGAAAAGCTGTCCCAGATGAACGTGCCAGATCCCATCTGCAGGTGGATCACTGACTTCCTGACGAACAGGAAGCAGCACGTGAGGCTGGGGAAGAATGTCTCGGACTCCCGGACCATCAGCACTGGCACTCCTCAGGGCTGTGTCCTCTCTCCTCTGCTCTTCTCCCTGTATACCAACTGCTGCACCTCTGACCACCAGTCTGTCAAGCTTATTAAGTTTGCAGACGACATGACTCTCATCGGACTTATCTCAGACGGGGACGAGTCGGCCTACAGGATGGAGGTCAAACGTCTGGCGTCCTGGTGCAGCCACAATAACCTGGTACTGAACGCCCAGAAGACAGTGGAGATTATAGTGGACTTTAGGAAGCACACAGCCCCTCTACCCTCCATCATCCTGACTGACACCCCCATCACCACAGTGGACTCTTCTCGCTTCCTGGGAACTACCATCACCCAGGACCTCAAGTGGGAGCCCACCATCACCTCTGTCATCAAAAAGGCCCAGCAGAGGATGTACTTCCTGCGGCAGTTGAAGAAATTCAACTTGCCAGCAAGGACCATGGTGCAGTTCTATACTGCCATCATTGAGTCCATCCTCACCTCCTCCATCACTGTGTGGTACGCTGGAGCCACCACTAGGGACAAACAGAGACTACAGCGCGTTGTGCACTCTGCTGAGAAGGTGATTGGCTGTAACCTCCCATCTCTCCAGGACCTGTACACCTCCAGGACACTGGGGCGTGCAGGTCGGATCACAGCCGACCACTCTCACCCTGGGCACAGACTTTTTGACCCTCTCCCCTCAGGCAGGAGGCTACGGTCCATACGGACCAGAACCTCCCGCCATAAGAACAGTTTCTTCCCCTCTGCTGTTGGACTCATGAACAATTACCCTAAGACTGTTACCACCACCCTCCACAAACGCTGATGACCCCATGTCTATGCATCTGTCTGACTGCACTGATGTACATATTAGTGGAATATAGTCTACATTCTTCTATCTTTTAATTAGTCTCTGCACTGTATATTTTGTAATTTTGTAATATTGTGCTATAGTTATAGCTCTAATATCTCTGTATATTTGCAATTTGTATACTTGTATATTGTCTTATAGTTTTTATACTTATTTGTTTCTTTCTGTAAGCACGAAGTACCGCAGCAATTTCCTAATGCTGTGAACCTGTTCACCCATATGGCAATAAAAACCTTCTGATTCTGATTCTGATTCTGATTGTCTCTAATGAACTTATGAATCATTGATTTTAGAGTCTTATTGAGATGCTCCACCAGCCCATCAGACTGTGGACAGTATACACTTGTGTGAATAGACTTGATATCCAGTAAATCAATTCAATTCAATTCAATTCAATTTTATTTATATAGCGCCAAATCACAACAAACTGTCGCCTCAAGGCGCTTTGTATTGTGGGTAAAGACCCTACAATAATACAGAGAAAACCCAACAGTCAAAACGACCCCCTATGAGCAGCACTTGGTGACAGTGAAAAGGAAAAACTCCCTTTTAACAGGAAGAAACCTCCAGCAGAACCAGGCTCAGGGAGGGGCAGTCATCTGCCGCGACCGGTTGGGCTGAGGGGAGAGAAAGACATGCTGTGGAAGAGAGCCAGAGATTAATATCAATTAATGATTAAATGCAGAGTGGAGTATAAACAAAGTAAATAAGGTGAATGAGAAACAGTGCATTATGTGAACCCCCCAGCAGCCTAGGCCTATAGCAGCATAACTAAGGGATGGTTCAGGGTCACCTGATCCAGCCCTAACTATAAGCTTTATCATAAAGGAAAGTTTTAAGCCTAATCTTAAAAATAGAGAGGGTGTCTGTCTCCCGAATCCAAGCTGGAAGCTGGTTCCACAGAAGAGGGGCCTGAAAGCTGAAGGCTCTGCCTCCCATTCTACTCTTAAGTATCCTAGGAACCACAAGTAAGCCAGCAGTCTGAGAGCGAAGTGCTCTGTTGGGGTGATATGGTACTATGAGGTCTTTGAGATAAGATGGGGCCTGATTATTCAAGACCTTGTATGTGAGGAGAAGAATTTTAAATTCTATTCTAGATTTAACAGGGAGCCAATGAAGAGAAGCCAATATGGGAGAAATCTGCTCTCTCTTTCTAGTCCCTGTCAGTACTCTAGCTGCAGCATTTTGGATCAGCTGAAGGCTTTTCAGGGAGCTTTTAGGACAGCCTGATAATAATGAATTACAATAGTCCAGCCTAGAAGTAATAAATGCATGAATTAGCTTTTCAGCATCACTCTGAGAAAGGATGTTTCTAATTTTAGAAATATTGCGCAAATACAAAAAAGCGGTCCTACATATTTGTTTAATATGTGCATTGAAGGACATATCCTGGTCAAAAATGACTCCAAGATTTCTCACAGTGTTTCTGGAGGCCAAAGTAATGCCATCCAGAGTAAGTATCTGGTTAGACACCATGTTTCTAAGATTTGTGGGGCCGAGAACAAGAATTTCAGTTTTATCTGAATTTAGAAGCAGGAAATTAGAGGTCATCCAGGCCTTAATATCTTTAAGAGTTCTTTCACTGTGCACGACATGAATGACATGCCCCAGTCTTCAGTCTTCTTTTGGGATTCTGATGTAGGAGACGGCCTGAAACTGTGCCACACTCCTTGAGTGAATGTCATGAAGGAGTGCTACTTCAGGATATCAAGCTGTGTAATTTACTGCAGCTAACTGACAGTAATCCCCCCGTGCACCCCAGTAAGGTCTACACCAGTCTGTTCAAATGGGACCTCTATTTGAACAAACTGGCTGTAATGGGCACAAAGCTGTTGGGTTTACTGGCTGGTATTCAGGAAAGGACAGCAGCGCACATCCCCCAAATTCCTGACCAATATGCCATATGACCAGCCATGAGGTTATAATAAACTGCCTGGAAAATAATTCCCCAGTAGCTTTTTGCATTTTCTTCTCCTGACCAAGTGTCACAGCTGTCTCAGTATGATCTGTTTAATCAATGAAAAGTGCAGGTATGGTCGACTGGATCAGGGTACACCAGCTGACCATCAACTCTGATCACTGAGTCAAAGGCAGTGCATACGGTGTCATCACAAGACTGCTGGAGTGGAAAATCTTTCATGGGGTGTATTATGGTGCACACCATCAGAGTACCTCTGATGTATGCACCTCCACACCATCAGAGATGCAGGCTTTTGAACTGAGTGCTGATAACAAGCCGGACGGTCCCTGTACTCTGTAATCCAGAGGATGCAGCATCCATGTGTTCTTAAAACAATTCAAATTTCATTTCATCTTTCATCACTTTGCCACAGTCCATTTTAAATGAGCTTGGGCCCACAGAAGATGTCAACATTTATGTCATGTTCATATGTGCCTTTTGCTTTGCATGAGAGAGCTTTAACCTGCATCTGGCACAGTGAACTGTGTTTGCAGAAAATGAATGATTTCAGCGACAGAATCATTTGTGTTTTTCATGCAGTGCCTCCAAAGGGCCAGAAGATCAACCAACCGGTGCTGGGCCGGTCCTCTAGTGACAGATTCTCAGAATTGTTTCAGGATATTATGTCCTGTAGATGATGAGAAAGTCAAAGTCTTCACAGTTTTACATTGAGGAACATCTTTCTGCAGTTGTTTCACAATTTGTAGACATAGTTTTTAGGGGTTTATTTGTTTGTTTTTTTGGTTGGTAAACCTGAGGTTACCTTTACTCCTGAGAAACTCTGCTTCTCTGAAATACTTCTTTTATACCCAATCATGTTATTGATCCACCTCCAAGTCCACTGTCGTGGACTGCAGTTGGTGAAAGTGGTCTGTTGTAGCTCTGCTCTGAAAATTCAATTCAGTTTTATTTAAATCCGTGTGACCTGTCGGATCACCGGCGGTCTCGACTGCCGGCTGCTTTTAAATGCCAGTAACGTTGAAACCACATATGATAGAGCAATAAGTCTTTTTGCATATAATTCCAGAGGATTTACACTTACATATGATGCATCCAACGTTTCCCAGAGCGCTGCATCCTTCCTGTAACAGGTTCACAAAAATCATGTAAAACGCACTAACAACAACAACACATACTCCCTGTGCTTTACTGTGTGCATTAGCATGTACAGCTATGGCATTTCTATATCTAGCATAATATGCAGATACAGAAAATGGTTTTCAGTTTCTCTGTGGGTTAGTGCACTCTTTAGCTACCTTATGTAGTTACTATGGATTACCTTCATACATATTATCATAATTAGGGTTCTGAAGGTTCTCTTGATGTGTGGTGAGTTGTAATATTCCACACAATGGTACTACAGCATGTATAACTGTAACAATATGGTCTGGCAGACTTGTTCTATTATAGGTGTCAAAGGGCTACATAATAAATTCAGAAAAATAGTCCTCAGTGCACTTTATATTACAGGGTTACAATATGAGAGAGAAAACTTCGATTACTGGATGATCCCCTGTGATCTCTTTGGTACTGGTGCAAAGGAAGAACCTCCTTTAACAGGAAGAAACCTCAGATAGAACCAGGTTCCAGGAGGGGCAACCATCTACTGAGACCAGTTGTGGAGTAACGGGTAAGAGAAAAGAAAAGAGGAGAGGACAGACAGACAAGGGAACAATGCAAACTATTGACTATATAACCAGAGAGCCACTTTAACTGGAGCCTGCAACAGGTAGAGGAACTGATTGATGTACCACTTCACCAAGTTCACTGAGGCTGCAGAGCAG
Source organism: Archocentrus centrarchus (assembly GCF_007364275.1). Lineage (NCBI taxonomy): Eukaryota > Metazoa > Chordata > Actinopteri > Cichliformes > Cichlidae > Archocentrus > Archocentrus centrarchus. Next base: position 4,878,795 of record NC_044365.1, on the reverse strand, counting down.
GATGGCTGCCACCACAGCACAGTCTGGAGTCTCAAAGAGAACCTGTTTGATCCAGATTTTTAAAGGCAAAAATCAGACTATTATGAAAAGTGTCATGTCCCATGTTTTACATATTCCAATGGAAGTCAGCCGCAGATGAGGTGCTCAGAAAAACCTCAGCCGGCTCTGTTTGGTGCAGAACAACAGTGGCTCTCTTTTTGCTTCATTACTTCTGTCTAAGAGGTCAGAAATAATCGTGTCCTTGAATTTGTAGGACTTCATTAATGTATTTATTATTGCTCGTCTCTAATTAGACCATTATATTTACTCAACTGAATCCTCCTTCTTCACCATACTACAGGAGAGAAAGGGAAAACACATATACTCACACATGCATACCGAGTACATTAGCACAACTAAAACACATGCAGAGACCCACCAGCGCACACACATTTTGATGAAATGACTCACAAACAAGGTGAAGAGGAAACACAAACTCACTCACAAAAAGTCATTAGTGGAAGTGCCGGCACTTCTGTTCACAAAGCAGCTGTGTGTGTGACACGTCCACACGGTGTACCACACTCAGGACTAATGATGCCTGAAGGCTTCCCCTGTCTTTTGATGAGAGCTTTGCTGCCTGTTCCCTGTTTTGCATTGAGTCTGGGCAGGTAAGCATCTCAGGGCTTTTTGACTGAGTGTTTGAACACTGACTTTGATTTTTGGCAATCAATGCAGCCCTGAAACAAAAGGCGACACACTAATGTGAACAGATGAAAAGCTGCAGGGCCTACTTCTGGTGCATTCATGTCATTTTCTGGATTTATCAGAAAAATGGCCTAAAAATATATTCACACCTGGTGTGGAAATGGAGCCCAGCCACAGAGAGGCAGGCTAAGACGAGCGCACTGCTGAACCAGACAGCAGGCAGACACAAAGAGGATAACTGATACTATAATGCTCAAATAAGACATTCCTTATAATTTATCTTTCCTCATCAGTAATCAATCAGTACAACAGAGACATTTAACAATCAGTCACCTCTTTTGGTCCAAATCACTGTTTAAAATGGAAAGATGGGGAATGGACATCAGTTCCCTTCTGTTCTGTCAGCATATGTTTCACCATTAAACAAAGGCTGAATTTCATGAAACCTGATGGAGAGGTGGACCATGGCAAACAGAGAACCCCTCAGGCTTAGAGTTAGCTCTGTGTTTTTCAGGCAGGTTTTAATCTAATATCTGTATAATGCAACATTATTCACTCTCACTGGTTTTGAGACTGGCTATAGTAAATAAAGACATAAGTCAAAAATATGATTTGTTCACAGACCACACCCACTATCATATGAGTTTGTTTAGCACTGGACTGATGAAAGGTGCATTGGCCAGTTTAATCAGGATCATTAGAAATCCACAGACTCTGGCATGTCTTGCAGGTAGGACTCAAAAATCCAACAGAACAGAGTTTATTCCAAGATGCGCACAAAAACACAAAACACAATGAACTGCAGGGAGTCTGTGGCTGCTTATGCTTCAAGGTCCCCGCGGCGTCTCACACTCGCATTATCCAGAGACGCCTACAGACGTTTATCACTGCCAAAGTCTGCGTAGAAGAAAAAGGGTTAATCCAAGTATTTTAGAAAAGTGTTTCAACACGAGTGGCTCTGGGTATCTCGCTAAGGCAACAACCTTGTGCTGACTGAGAGTTTTTCACTGCCTTATAACTCCACTCCATTAGTGACATGAAGAGCAGGTGTGTCAGATCAGCCACAGGTGAACCTTGGAACCGTGGGTGGAGACCCCAGGACCGCGTCCCTCTGCCACAGGCACAACCCAAAAAATACATGCAAAGAAACCAAAACAAAAACACACAAGCAGGCCAGCCGGAGCCCCCAGGGGACCCTGACAGACTCATGCTCACTACCTGCAATACTGTTTAAATAAAAGGCGACTACTCCTGTATTATACCTGCAAATAACCAACTTCATGTTATGTCAATGACATAACAAATATATTTTGTACACTGCTCAATTTTAACTATTACATACAATTATGAATTCTAAGCACTTTTGTCTACACAAAAATGAAAGCATGGAAGTGTCATATGGCTTTATTTACTTTTTCTTTTAAAAGAAAACATGATGTTCTTGCAAGAGAGAAAAGTAGCAGATATATATGCGTGTGTGTGTGTGTGTGTGTGTGTGTGTGTGTGTGTGTGTGTGTGTGTGTGTGGTTTTAATATGTTAGCATGCTGTATATATATATATATATATATATATATATATATATATATATATATATATATATATATATATATATATATATATATATATATATATATATAAAATCTCTACTGTGAATGAAAACTGTAAAACATCTTTTTTTTAGGTGAAACCTACAGGTGAAATGATTCCTGTTAGAATATGCCATATTAAATATGTTTTTCTTATTTAAATGGTCCTCGCTGCAGGCATGTACTGTTGGAGCAGTAGTGAAAAAGAGCACAGGGTAACACTGCTTGCAGCAGTCACTAGACTGGATTGTTTCAGCAACAGGAGTGTGAACTAACACCACTGCTTATAGTCAACAGTGTTTGCACTGAAGAAGCAGAAAGTCATTCATTTTCTCCAGTTTTTCACTCATTCTTCAGATCAGAGTCAACAGCAATGATATATATGATTTATTTCACAGGTTTATACAACCTGTAATTTGAAGTGTGGAACATGTTGGTAAGGATTTTTTACTTTAAAGGTTCTCTACTGAGAATTAACCCCAGATGACCACCACCAGTGGAAGCCAGGGACACATCTTCAGTTGTGTGTCTCTGTGCGGTGTTTTGTCCATTTACTCACAATACACCCTCTGATCAGACCTGGGTGTGTGTCCCTAACTTCTTGGGACCCAACTGGGGTCAGTGCTGACATTTCCTGGATGGTGTGGTGCAGGCAGCAGCCAAACTCCATTGGGCGGAGTGTCGCTCTCCATCCTTGCTGTTCTGCCTCCACCTTTGGCCCAATGTAATGCAGCATCGTCCTCTCATCCTGCCATGGTGCTGTCAGTTCTACTGGTACAGCCACTTAAAATTGCTGTTCCCAGCTGCTGGAGTCCCCCCTCCTTCTCCAGGGGCGTATCTGCTTTCCACTATAAACACGCCCCTTTGACTCAATTGCAGAGTGTCACCAAGAGATGGCGCTTTCTTCACAAAAACTTTGACTCCTACAGCTTCAAACCATTTTGATAGTTTTCATGCTTAAATATTTTCACCTGCTGAAATATAAAAACTTAATCAAAGTTAAGTTTTGAATATGTATGAATGAAACTTTACAATCAGTTTGACCATTCAGACACATTTCACTGCAAAAAGCACTGAAAATCACCCAAACTATCCCCAGCAAACAAATAGATACAGTTTAAAAGCAATTAAATAATAATCCTTGTTTGTTTCCTGGGAAAAGAAAAGTTTCTAATTTATCCACACTAATTTTGAAAACTCAAGTCAGCATAACAAAGTATCCTAAACTGGACTGCATCAGACTCCAGAGAACTGGCCAATGTGAGTACAGAGACTGCTGTGTTTTAGTTTTCACTGAAAAATGGCATAGCAACAATATTCCAGACAGTGTCATTCAGCTAGATGAGCTGGCATCATATTGAGCCAATAGGAATGCAGCTCTGTCCAGCAAAACACAAGGAGAAGGTGCTTGTTTGTTGGAAAGCTGAGTATGCTGGGCCTGAACACCTCTCTCTGCAACTGGATCCTGGACTTCCTGACTGGGAGATCTAGTCCGTCCAGCACCACCACACTGAGCACCGGAGAGCCACAGGGCTGTATTCTCAGTCCACTGCTGTTTGTACTACTCACTAATGGCTGTACAGCAATGCCAGACTCTGCAGCATGTAGTGAGGACAGCTGCACAAATATCTCTCTTCCATCTCTCACAGACATTTTTAACAACCTGACAACTGGCAGGGCGTAGGTGTTGATCTTGTTCTTCCCATTCAGCTGACTCTTCAGGACTTGCCTTACTTTCTGCAGGTACTTGGAGGTTGCAGCTTTCCTAGTGGCCTCTTCATGGTTCCCATTTGCCTGTGGGATACCAAGTTACCTGTAGCTGTCCTCAATGTCTGCAATGTTGCCTTCTGGTAGTATAATCCCCTCAGTTCTTACTACTTCTCCAGTCCGAATGACATGCCGATATCATTGCTGTAGATCCTGGTGGTGTGGATCAAGGAATCTCGTTCACTCTTAGCTTACAGCTTGATGTCATCCATGTACAGGAGGTGGCTGATGTTTGCGCCATTCTGTAGCCAGTCTTGTTGATGATCTGGCTGAGGGGATTCAGGCCTATGCAGAACAGCAGTGGGGACAGAGCGTCTCCTTGGTAAATCCTGCACTTGATGTTGACTTGTGCAACGGGCTATCTACTAGTAGCTGGTGTTTTGCTCCCCTGGTCTCTCTGCCTATCCCTTTCTGGGCCTCACTCATCAAGCATGTGATGAGCACAATAGATGAGTATTGTGCCACAATACTGCCACGTATTGTACTCGATGGGTGAGGCCCAGAAAGGGATAGGCAGAGCAAAACACCAGCTAATAGTAAGCTTAGGCACCGCTTTCTGCTTCATCCCACCCTTCTGTGACTCTGAGAGCTGGCTAACTTCCCTCTGTGCTGCCTTGATCTTAGCCTCTAGTCGTCGTTTCCATGGAGGGTACTGCTCCTTATTCATCTTATAGCCAAGCATCTCAAGGACCACTGTGTTACACATCAACTGATTGGTTTCAGTGATCCTCTTCATATTCTAGTAGGTCTTCAGAGAGTACTTCACATAGTCTTGGTAGTCGGCGTCGAGGGGTCCAGTTCGCCTTCTTAGCCATGATCTTATCTTGTAACTGTGACCATCAGCAGTTCCTTAGGTTGCCACCACAGCAGGCACCAGTGACCTTATAACCCCAGCTACTGTTAGCCACCTCTGCAAAAGAGGTCTTGAACAAGGCCCACTCAGACTCCATGTCTCCAAGCTCCCTATGGGTTTATGCTGCTGATAAAAATAAATCACCAGGGTGGAGGATCCACTCCACTTTATTATACATCAAAGAGTAATCAACTCACACACACTTTCATTAAGCCACACAATATAATGCAAACTGCATGGCACCTTGGGGCAACTGTTGATGTGAAGTGGTGCTATATAAATAAAACTGAGTTTAACTGAATTGAACAGATATTACTTATAATATTGAAGCTGTGCAAAGGAAATGATTGGCCTCAAGTTGGGGGTGCTGGGGGGGGGGGGGGGGGGGGGGGGGGGGGGGCAGCAGTACAGTATGTGTGAGCTCTATAAAAGATCTACTTGAAGGATAATGCCTGTTCAGTGTGCTGGTCAGATAAAAGAAGTTGATTTCAAGTGCTGAATATGTATTTGGTCACTCTTCACTTGAGCTCACAATAAATGAGCTCAAGTGAGTCTATTGTACTCTGAACCTGGCTTCCCCAGATCAGGACTGAAAGTCACCTGTGTCAGTCACAAACCAAAGGATATTTATTGGAATCAGTCACAATTGTTCCTTCCAACTTTAACCCCAGAGAACTCCTCAGTGCCTCTCTTTTGTTTAGCCTGTCTTTAAAACCCAGTATATATGAGGGAAGATTAAGAGCTGTCTGGGCTCTCAAACATACCTGCTGTAAAGCTTGATAAATACACTGGGATTTCATCTGTTCTATTTCTGTTATTGAACTTATTGACTCCCCTGAATCAACTCAAGAAAAATTAAAAATAAACTAGGTAAACACAGGCTGCCCCTCCAGGGCTGAAAAATTAGGCTAAGAGAGAAGTGCCAACTGCAGCTCCTTCTTTGCAGTATTAAAAGGATTAAAGAATTAAAAAGCATTAAAAAGCAAAAGATTTTTTTAAATCTTTTGTTCTCTATGGATGGCGTGACGGCCCCAGGCCTTGTGTCAATATTGCCTGCATAACAAAGTATCCTCAGGCAAGATACTGAACCCCAAGTTGCTCCTGATGCATTCATCAGAGTATGAATGTTTGTGTAAATGTCATGTAGAAAGCACTTAGAAAAAAGTGTTTGCATGAATGTGTGTGAATGGGTGAATGAGAAGTGCTGTATGAAGTGCTTTGAGTGCTCAAGTAGAGTAGAAAAGCTCTATATAAGAACCAGTCCGTTTAGTTTTTCATATAGTTTAAGCCACATTTAGCTTCAGGTTAGCTTCTGGGTTTTTTTTGTTCACCATTTTTGAACAATGATAGATACATTGTTGCTGTGTGACTCTCTCTTCTTTGTTATGTCCTAAACAAGTGGGGCAAAATGAGTGGGGGCTGTCCTTTGCTAAACCTGGAAAAACTTTAAGTGTCTGAGGTTGTAAAATAATTTTAGTTGACAATGATCATTTTCTTGCTTGTGTAGGGCTCTCTTCAGGTCCACAGTTTTTTAATCAGGTCAAGTCTGGACTTTGAAGTCTGGACCACTGAAACTTTGCTAGATTTGCTGGTGTGTTTGGAAAGATGGGCCACTAGTCTTGTATGTTACTCCAGTCTTACAAGAATTTGAGGAACCAGATTTTTTTTTTTCTGTTGTGGTGAGACATCAAATCTGCCCTTCCTTCCTCTATACACCGCTATCCATTTGTATACAAGGCCAAGAGGTCAGCCAATGATGCCGGTTCCTCTGCCCTCCACTCAGTCCTCTCCCACCTGAACTCAAAAAGCACCTGTGACAGAATGCTGTTCTTAGATTTTAGCTTGGCATTCAACACAAGCACCCCCCTGCAGTAGCTGTGGCCCAGGTGGTAAAGTGGGTCATCTACCAGTCAGCAGGTCAGCAGCTCGATCCCTGGCTCCTTCAGTCCATGTGGCAAAGTATCCTTGGACAAGGCACTGTGTTGTCCCCAATACATCCGGTTCTAGTAGAAAGCACTTTGAGTGCTCAAACTGAGCTCTCTGCAGTTGGTTGTTAGACTTCTTTACTGAGAGGCCAAAGGCAGTTCAGGTTGGCAACAATATGTCAAGCACCATCGCACTCAGCACTAGGGCCTCCCAAGGATGTGTAGTGGGATTTGTGCTACCCTTGATGTAATCTAATAACATTACCATAGATGGAAGGACAGTAAGATTTAAATTTACAGCTTAGCAAATGCCACTTGCTGAGCAGTACTCACCTTTGAAAAGACTCATCTTTGTCTCCTGTCCTCTTTCTTGCATCTTTCTCCATCTCTTATTGGTGTCACACAATGTTGTCTCTCTCTCACTGGGAAAAAATGTCAGACTCATTTTGTGACAAATTGCACACAGTGCAGTTTCTGTGTTTTGTTGACATTTATTAAGCACTTGAAATGACCTCCCACTTAAAAAAAAAAGCTTCCTGAGTCTCCTGGCCTTCGCTCTCCTGAGCCATGACTGCGTCCCAGCTTACAGCATGAATCTTCATTTGTGGATGAAACAACAGTGGTAGGCTTCATCACCAACAGCAATGAGAAAAACTACAGGACAAACTCTTTTTCCTGGTGGCGCTGTCGTTTGGTGCTGGCTATCACTGCGGCATCGTATCACTTCCTGTTCCTTTCCTGAAAGGGGAAGGTGTCAGAGGGGGGGAAGAACAACATGGAAAAATATCTTCTAACCAAACAAAAAAAATTTAGTTTTGGTCTTATTAGCAAAGGGCTCATGTGAGCACAAGTTTGGTGATTATTTTGTTTCATGTTGTGAATAATACTTATTAACACTAAGATTTTTTATAGGCTGTCTGTATAAGCTAGTAAAACTGCTAGGTAACACAGAATAGAATAGAATAGAATCAAACAGAATAGAATAGAATAGTTTGCAATGGTTTGAATCATATCTATCTAATACACTCCAGTTTGTTCATGTAAATGGGGAGTCTTCTTCACACACTAAGGTTAATTATGGAGTTCCTCAGGGTTCTGTGCTAGGACCAATTCTATTTAGATTATTCATGCTTCCCTTAGGCCCTACGACCTTTGACCAGGATGTCCTTCAATGCAGGTATTAAACAAATATGTGGGACTGCTTTCTTGTATTTCCACAGCATCTCTAAATTTAGAAACTGTTTCAGAATGATCCAAAATGCTGCAGCTAGAGTACTGACAGGGACTTTCTCTCAAACTGACTCCCTGCTAAACCCAGAAGTGAAGTTAAAATCCTTCTTCTCACATACAAGGCCCCACTGTATCTTAAAGACCTCATGGTCCAAATCACCGGGAAGTAACTACTGAAGTTAACTCAGAAAGCTCAATTGGAGAGAAAGAGTCTAAACAAATATGAGCAGTGCTGAAAGCAGCTGAACTTGAAGATGTCTTTGAGATGGTTATGGATATTTTTTTGTCTAATTTTATTTATTTTAATTTTATTCATGAAGAAATTCATGAATTCATTACTAGTTAAATTTAAAGGAATACTCGGCTCAGCAGAGCTCTGACTCTTTGTCATAACAGTGTATCAGCACCTGCCCATCATGTCTTCCCCGGGGCAGGTTCTGAATGCACCAGAATCCAGCTCTTCTCCAGGAAACTAGTTCCAGAGGCTGAGATGTTGAGTTGAGCCCAACTATATCTAATAGGTAGAATTCAGGGTTCAATCAATTACAGCAAGTCAGCACCCGAAGCAGTACACACTACCACCACCATGTGGATGCCATTTTTGCCCAGTCTCTTTCTTATTGTTGAATCATGAACTCTGACCTTGACTGAGGCGAGTGAGGTCTGCAGTCCTTTAGATGTTCTGTTCGGTTTTTTTGTTTTTGTGACCTCCTGGATGAGTTCTTTATGGAGTAATTTTGGTAGGCCGGTCATGTCTGGGAAGTTTCACGACTGTTCCCAGTTTTCTCCATTTGTGGATAATGTTTCTCACTGGAGTCCCAAAGCCTTAGAAATAGCTTTGTAACCCTTTCCAGACTGATGTCAATCACATTTCTCAGCTGTTCTTTTAAAATCGTGGCATGATGTGTTGCTTTTTGAGTTCTTTTGCTTTATTTTGTCAGGTTCTGTTTAAGTGATTCTTTGCTTGAGCAGGTCAGGCAGGGATCGGAGCTGGGTGTGCCTAGTTAAGCTGAACTTAGCCTTCCAAAAAAATGTTTAATCAGTTAATTCATGATTTAACATGGGGGTAATTACTTTTCCACACAGAACCAGGAAGGTTTCTTTTTTTTTTACCCTATAAGGATGGATGGAATATTTAAAAACTGCATTTTGTCCAATGTTAAAATTTGTTTGATGATCTGAAACATGAAGGAAAAAAAGTAATAAGTAATCAGGAAGGAAGAAAATACTTGTTCACAGCACTAAATATAAAATTTAGGAAGACAACCAGTCAGGACAGGCTGACAGGAAACTCTGGATGGGGAATAAAAACTAAGAGATGAACGATAAACTCAACAGGAATAAGAAAAAGAAAATAAAATGGGGAAAAGAATGAGAAAAAGAAAACACATAAGAGCTTATGTGTTGAATATTAAAGCACTCCGTGTGTTTTGGAATAGAGATATCTTTGACTTTCTTAAATTAATTTGAATCTTCTTCATGCATTAGGCTGACAAATAAAAAAATAATAATTCTTTGTTTGGGTACATTGAGCCAAGCTGCGCCAACTCTTATCAGCTGACAGCCTTTCAAGCAGAACTTTGTTATTAGCATCTGTGGTGGTGAGAGGTGATGGTGAATCGTGGGGATGAATAATTCTCACTGTTGTTAATTATTTCCAGAGGGGGTTCAGAACAAGAGGCCTCCGGGTTAGGTTATAAAAACAAGTTTAAAAATGACCTACCGACCCGATGAAGACGAGGCGATCATCTCTCATAATTCCTAATTTATTTAGCCCAGATTTAGAAAATTGTTTTATTGCATCAGTTTTTGAAGAAAAACTGAGTTAAACAATACACATAACAGACGAGTTAAAAACAAGTCTGAAATCAAAACAAATACAATAAAGCAAAAATTAAAATCAAAACATGTAATAATAAAACAAGTAAAATATTTCAAAACCTACAAAGCAAAAGCAGAGCTTAAGATAGTTTCCTGAACGTAGTTTAAAAAACAAAACACGGGACACCAAATATTAGATAACAATAAGAGGACTAAACAGCCACGGAGGGGCCACAAAGCAGTCTTAGTGCACATACGTGGGGAGGGTCGCATCACATGTTTGATTTGCCAAATCAAACATGTGACTCATCAAGAATGAGATTACTGTGAAGGTCGTTTAGCAATGACCACCCTGGATGCTGCTGAGCTGAGTCTACAGCATGTTTCAGCCTCATGTCTGAACAAGCACCATAGTCTTAGGTCACAACAGCACGATCGAGTAACAGAACACATTTGAGCTGCTGTCACAGTTACAGAGAGGCGTGCACGAGATATGATTTCAGGGGAGTCTTTCACCACGTCTGCCTCTGCAGCTGTTATCATGGGACTTCCACCTTAGTCATTAGACCACAGGAGAAACCATATTTAACCAGGTTAGTTTAAATAGAATCACAATGGAAATTATGATTAGATCAGCTTTGCCCTCATCTGTGTTGCCTGAAAATTATTTTCTGCATAATATGTAATATAGATCAATTTTTTAAAGAAGAGCAGTAAAGATGAAAAAGGTGAATATGTTACAGCAGGCACTATAAACCAATTCTGAAGTTTTAATCTCACAGTTTCATAAGGATAAAAATATGTGGTAAAACCCTCCAAATCACAGCTGTAGAAAAAAGAAGTAAAGAATAAATCTTTCAAGGTCGAGGGGCAAAAGATTAAACTACAAATGCACAAGGTCAATATAACTGGTAACAAAACAGTCTGCTGATGATCTGAGTGTACACACAAACATGGAAAGGCATTTGGAATATATTTTTAAATTAATTTAATATTGGGAAATGTAGATGGTGCCAGGAAATAGATCTGAGCTCAGCTGTAGAGATAGAGAAGGCAAAAAGAAAGAGAGCGATGGAGATAGGATACAGAAAACTGATAAATAAAAGAGTGAATGTTAATGTGATGGAGTGTTCCTGGATGCACAGGTAGCAGGTGGACAAGTGGATTGGCCTTCAGTGCTTTCAAGTCCAAAGCTAATGGAAGGATTGGGAGAGATTCATTAGGGAAGCAGCAGTGGAAACGCTCCTAATCCCCGTGCTGTTTGTGACTGCATTAATCCCTCCTCTGTGGTTTAAATGCTCTCCCATGTGTGCACACATACGTTGATTGTGATATAAAATATAAAGTGCTTCATCATTTGGAGGTTTCTTAGTGGCTCTGCAGTTGAAGAATATGATGTGACTCATAACTTGTCTCCATGGCAATTAAGCTAAATCTATAGTCTGAGACGTAACAATTTCCAAACACTTTCCCCTCCTTTACGTTCACTTGAATATAAGTGGTGCATTTTCCCCTCGGTCGGATTGATTTGGGCAGATATGAGCACAGCAGTCATACTCAGATACTCAGGTGGGGAGCAAAGCAATCACACCAAAACCCTCATGGCTGCGGGCAGGTCACACAGAAGGAGATAAATATTTTGCAACTCCAGCACTCGAAACACCAGCAGTGGAAACAGCTGTTGTCTCATATTTTCTTGTAATATGACAGCCTTAAAAAAGAAAAAAATAGCAGTAGTTTCCTGAAGCAGAATGTGCGGCCATCAGTTCCTGCCCTGAAGCTCAAGCACACTTGGGTCATGCAGCAAAACGCTGATCAGAAACACATCAGAAAGTCCACCTCTGAATGGCTAAAAGGAACCAAAAAGTGTAGCCAAAATCTGGAAGACCTGACCTTAAGGAGGACATTCATGTTTCCAAAAAAAAAAACCCAATGTGGCTGAATTTTAAAAATTCTGCAAAGAATAGCAGCCACAGTGATGCAAAAGACTTATTGGCAGTTATTCCAAATGTTTGATTCCAGTTGTTCAGTTCAATCCAGTTCAGACGTAATCCCATGGAGGGCCATTCAGTGCAAATGGAGTGATCGAGGTGCTCAGCAAAATCTTTAACCTCGTGCTGTCACAATGCACTGTCCCCAAACGCCTCAAGTCTCCCACCATTGTGCCTGTCCCCACCAAAAGAAGGGCCATTAGCAGTGTTAATGACTTCACACCTGTGGCTCTGACCCCACTGTGATGTAGTGCTTTGACAGGCTGGTCCTAACAGAAAACTTTCACTTCCAGCCACTCTGGACCAACGCCAGTTCACATGCAGGGCCAGCAGGCACTCAGTGCCATCAACGCCACTCCCCATACTGCTAAATAAGGAAACGCAAACACCAAATTAACCAGACACACGAAAATGGGAGAGAATCAGAGGAAACAAATAAAAGTAAATTATAACAAGAACTAAAGATTCCAAAATGCACAAGAAAGATAATCAATAATAATAAAATAATCCCTAAATAAAACCATGAACACCAAACAACCTAAAGAGTAAAAACAAACAAAAAACCAGTCAGACCCAGAATTATGTCACTTTTTTTACCTTATATTATATTTTCATGTATGTTTGCACTGTAATTCACTGCACCTTGAGAGCTGCTGCCGCTTTGCTGATCCGCTCGTTAATCTCATCTTCAAGATACAGGTTATCAGTCATGGTGGACCCAGAGAGGTGACTTTCAGTTTGTAGTCATCAATGAAGATGATGGGTGAGGCTGGGACATCTTGTCCCATCACATTGGTCTTCTTCAGACTGATGGTGAGTCCGCTGAGTACGTGGAAGCTCTCGGAGTACTTACCATTGACCCTATAATGAAAGTGACCTCTGGTGCCTACGCTCTACGCCAATCTATGCAGTTACTGGGCTTGTCACCAGCCACTTTCTGTGTTGTGTCAACGCCAAGCTAGGTGAAGCTGGAGTGTCCTCTCCAGTTGAGGATGCTCACAAGGATCAAAAAGATGAGTGTGGCCCATGCAGCTTATGGACCCAAAGGAGTCACAAGGGCCAGTGCAGTTTGGTACCGGCGGCATTGCAGGAGCTGCCAGAATGAAGCTGCGTATACTGCATATACAACTCCAAGGTTTTCCTCAGGGTTTACTCACAAAGCCTTTCCCACAGTTAGGTACGCCCACAAGGCAGCAGAGGTTTAAGTTCAGAGTTTTCCTTCTCCTAGGCGAGTGACCAGCCAAGGCTTACAAGCCCCACCTGCCCAAGGTGTGCCATTGACAGAAACAGGTGGTGTCAGTGTTAAATGCTGTTATGTTGGAGGCTGCATTGATGAAAATCTGATTCAGCAGGTCATCAGCACCAGATCTAAATTCCAACTGCTTTGTTGTAAGTTGTTGCTGGAGCAGCTGTGGTGGTGGCAGCTATAGCCTAAGATTTATATTGTTAACTGCTAATTATGAGACAATGCATTTCCTTTTTCATAGTGTAACAAATTACTTTTCCACCAAGTAATTAAGTAATGTACTGCATTAAGAAAAGTAACAATATGTGATGCATGACTTTTTTGAATAATAATCCCAATACTGGAAATGAGTAGGTCAAATACACCTAAATATATTTTTTAAAAAGCATTAAATAGTTAAGGAATAAATAATCTGTTAAATGTAGCTGTGAAATAATATTTTAGTAGAAGATCATTTGAGTGATCTCTTAATTTAAAAGTTCTCATTTTTATGTAGAAATGCTTACTTTTCATAATGTATATCATATTCAAAGCCATACTGTACCTTGGCCTCTATCAAGTCACCTCAACAGATTGCTGGGAATTTATGCCTGGCAATATCCTTGTTTACATTCAAAACAGTGTCCAAACAAGTATATCTAATACAGATGGCTACCCTTGCTACTGTGCTGCAAGAAAGTGTTTTGTCCTCAAAGTCTGTGTGACTGAGTGGAAAAAGTGGGCCTGATTCTGTGGCCAAGCTTCAGGATGTGCTGGCACACCATATGCTGAAGAGAAAAACACGGCCTTCTTCTCCATTTTGTTTATTGGTGTTCTAATAATGTTAGTGATATTCAGTCTGAAGCAAAACAAAAGTAAAGAAGGAGCTAACATTTGAAACTACAGCCTGTTTTAATACTAAGCCCTGCCAACACATTATATATCATTATATTGCTGTCCTTAACCATAACTATAACCTGCTTCACATGTTATCGACCCATAAAAATCAGTTCAGTTTATTTATATACCAATAAATCACAACAACAGTTTCCTCAAGGTGCTTAAAATTGCCTTTATCTTTTAACATTGCCACACATACAGTTGTAGTCAGAAGTTTACACACATTCATCATGGGCATGAATGTCACAGTCTGGCTTGTCCGTGTGAGCTGTGAGGCCTCTCTTCCTTCTGCTGGGGTTCCTCGGACCTTCCCGTTGTTCTGCTGTCAAACAATCCTTTTTATGCTGGTAAAGAAACCACCAGTAGTAGACAGTCATGATCACTAATAAGAAGTCAATAGTTAATAGGTCTTGTCAAGCATCAGGTTGATGTGCAGCTTGCTAAAGGACATTTAACCAAATAATAGTGGGGGTGTATGTATATATTTGAGCCTGTATGTATACTTTAGACCATTTGTGGTTAAGAGGAAATCCAAAATAAATTCAAACTTGTGCACCAATTCTTGTTTTCTAAAGTCATTAAAGATCTACACTGTACAAGCATCCCACTGTGGAAAAGAACAGCTCAAAGAACTCATTAAAAGCCCCAAATTACCACGATATTCATGCCCATGAGTGTATGGAAACTTCTGACCACAAACATTTGCTGGTAAGCAGCATTGTGCATATAGCAGTCTCACGTCATAAAATTAGGACACTGTAGTGTTTTTTAACCTTAGTGGTTCCACAATGTGTATCACTTCACTCACCCAAATCTACCACAGGAACACATGGAAAACCCATTGGAGGGGCCGGGGATCAGAGCTCAACCCCCGCAATAGCTGAACAACCAGTCCAAGATAGAGCTCTCATGGTGCCGTACTGCTCAAATGGCCTATAGGAGCATTTCCACTTTGAAAGAGCAGTTAATGCCCATATAAGGAGATTAGAGGGCAGCCAAGGCCTAAATCACAAAGCTGTCACTGTGGAAACTGGAATTTGTGTCCTTTGTGGGATAGTTGGTTATAGAATTTTATTTCAAAACTATTACAAAACTGACAAGAAGAAAACACTTGAAACAGAGCAAAGGGTTAAAACAGAAAAAAGAAACAAACAATATATCTCTTATAATAACAAAAACCTTGAAACAAAGAAACAGCTAAAAGCTAGGAATCCAAATAATAAACACAGAGTCACTAAAAAACTAATATGAAAAACGGAAATCGAGGGATACTAAGAAGTAAAGAGAATGAACTAGAAATACTACAACACTAAAAATATTAAAATAAACAGGGGCCAAGGCAAAAGAAAATGTGAACCTAAAACCATAATAGGCCAATAGTTACATAAACAAGGCAAAATTGAACTATAAAGTAAAGACTCTCAACAACAAAAACTCAGAGCCAAAACAGAGAATGTTTAATAAAAAAGAATTAAAAGTTTCAAAACCATGACACCATATTTATAAAGTGTCATTTCATAATAACAATCACCTCAAGGAGCAACAGCAAGGTTGCATATTACTTCTGGGTTTCCTTTTTGTTTATCAGTAAACACAATTGATGAAGTGCACCTTCTAGCTTTCTAGAAGGAATGGGTGCCTACCAGCCATTTCTCCAAGAAAAATCCATCCATCCATCCATCCATCCATCCATCCATCCATCCATCCATTCTCTTGTACTTACCTGGGTCCAGGTCATGAGGGCAGCAGTCTGAGCAAGGTTGACCAGATGTTCTGCTCCCAAGCCACCTACACAATCTCTTCTAGGGGAACACCAAGATATTTCCAAGTCAGCTGAGAGACAAACAACTGCATTGGAAATTGCTGTCTCTCTGAGTGGTGTCCAAAAAACAATGTGGACTTTATGGCTAATTGGGAAAGTTTCTGGGGAAAAGCTGGCCTTGTTAGGAGAGACCGCATCCAATCCCACTTTGGATGGAGCAGCTCTCATTTCTAGAAATCTGGCTGAATTTATTAAACTTCACAAAATGTGTCTGCCCAAGGTTGAGACCAGGAAGCAGAGTTGCAGTCTTACATGCCTCTCTGCAATTTCTCTCCTCCTGCCATCCCCCCAAAACCCCATCCCCACAGAATCAGTGCCTGCGCCCAGACCACCAAAAAACAAAGCTAAAATCAGCAAAAAATTATTCAAGCACAAAAATTCACAAAGAAAGAAGAATATAGCATCTTCAACTGTGCCAAAGAATAAAACAGCTAACTGTGGATTGTTGAACATTAGGTCTCTCTCTTCTAAGTCACCATTAGTAAATGATCTAATAAGTGATCAACATGCCTTACAGAAACCTGGTTACAGCAGGATGAATATGTTAGTTTAAATTAGTCAACACCCCTGAGTCATAATAACTGTCAGATTCCTCAAAGGAGAGGTTGAGGAGGAGGAGTAGCAGCAATCTTCCATTCCAACTCAAAGACCCAGACGAGAGTTTTCATTCTTTTGAAAGCCTGACTCTTAGTCTTGTCCATCCTAATTGGGAAATTCAAAAACTTGTTTTATTTGTTATTATCTATCGTCCACCTGGTCCTTATTCAGAGTTTCTGTCTGATTTCTCAGACTTTTATCTGATTTAGTGCTCAGTTCAGATAAAATCATTATAGTGGGTGATTTTAACATCCATGTAGATGCTGAAAATGACAGCCTCAACACTGCAGTTAATCTATTATTAGATTCAATTGGCTTCTCTCAAAATGTAAAGGAGCCCACCCACCACTTTAATCATACTCTGGATCTTGTCCTGACATATGGCATAGAAACTGAAGACTTAACAGTATTCCCTGAAAGCCCCCTCCTGTCTGATCATTTCTTAGTAACATTTACATTTACTTTAATGGATTACACAGCAGTGGGTGATAAATTAGTTTAACTAAGTTTAAGGATACAATTCCTCCATTATTATGCTCTTCAATGCCATGTTCCAACACAGTGCAGAGTATCACTGATTGAACAAAATAAGAACAACCCCAGAGCTCTGTCGAGCCAAGTATTCCTTTAACCTGAACTAGTAGGGGCTCAGAGTAGAGCCGCTGCTCCTCCACATCGAAAGGAGCCAGTTGAGGTGCCTCGGGCATCTGATTAGGATACCTCCTGGCTGCCTCTTGGGGGAGGTGTTCCGGGCATGTCCCACCGGGAGGAGGCCCCGTGGCAGACCCAGGACACGCTGGGGAGATTATATCTCTCGGCTGGCCTGGGAACGCCTTGGGGTCCCCTCTGGATTAGCTGGAGGAGATGGCTGGGGAGAGGGAAGCCTGGGCTTCTCTGCTTAGGCTCCTGCCCCTGCGACCCGGCCCCGGATAATCGGAAGAGGATGGATGGATGGATGGTGGTGGTGGAAGCATCATGCTCTGATGCTGTTTTGCTGCTAGTGGTAAAGGTACATGAACACATGAAGTGGATGGAATAATTAAGAAGGACTATCTCCTGATTCTTCAACATTACCTCAAATCAGCAGGTAGATGGTCAAAACTCAGATACAGCTGGGTGTTCATACAGGAGTGATCCCAAACACATCAAAACTGGGTTTGGAACAGATAAAGAAGGCTAACATTATTCTTCTGGAATGGCCTTCCCAAATCCCCAATCTACTGAAAATTTGTGGACTCTGCTAAGGTAGCTCGTTTTAGAGAGTGGATGACTTGATAAGCGGCACCAATGCACAGTATAAGAATCATGCAAAGCTACTCTAGCAGCGTTCAGGAGCAAAAATATGAAACTGGGATGTTGCAGATTATGTCTGCTTGAAAGAAGAACTCATTAAAATCATGAACCCTTAAAGGATTAAACATATTTGATACTCAAGTGTCTAGAATTGTATCTTTTTCCAACTGTATGCATTCTTTGTTCGCCTAAAGCCCTCCATCACTGTGACAGGTCGGTTGCAATAAAACCAAACAGACAAATCCTCAGTCACTCTTAGAAAGAACATGAATGTGTTGGGTGAGGTTTTTCAAATCTCACATAAAGATCTTTTATTGCCGTTCCTGTAGCATTTATGCATTTGTTGCTACATGTATTCAGAGTTTATTCTCTGTGAGACATTGTATAGTTTTGTGCTTCATGAGAAATTGTCATGTCCCATCAGAACAGAGATTGGCCCCAACATTGTGCACCTGCTGGGAATCAAAACAAATGTCTAACCATTTTGGCAGAAACATTTAGGCCTATTGTACTACAGCATGCCTGAATAATACACTATTTGCTGCTGCATTATCATTATGTGGGCTTGTAAGCAGAGGATGAAAAACAATGGGACAGTTAGGGGAGGGGACAGCAATACAAGTATGAAACAATTTGGTGTAGGAAGAAAAAATGGTGCCCTTCAACAGAAAAGGCCCTCTGGCCTGCATGTGGTCCTAATTAGAAGGCAACATTTTTTGACGGTAAATTGATTTTTAATTGTTCAGTCCCTGCATTTATCCAGGTGGCCAAGTTCCCCCATTTAATCTCTCTCTCTGTTTCTGTCTCCCTCCCTCTCTTTGAGTGGAACATGTTTGGAGCTGCTGCCACAGTTAGCAGCAATTTCCTGAACAAGAGCAATTCATTCAGCATTAGACAGAGAGGATGGGTGGAGAGGAGAAAAGAGGGTGGGATGAGGGCATCTCTGGAAACAGACAAAAACAAGAGTTGTTCCATAATTGTCAGTAATGCTTTTCTACTTTAGTCATTTGGGATGCAGTACAGGGCAAACAGTCGCAGTGCTGGGTTTCCATTTACTTTCATTTTTTTGCCTTCTGTCTTACCGAGAAGCCACTCGAGCCTGTGCAGACTAATGGCTGTGACAGTGTGTAAAAGCAGTTTGACAACAGTGATCTACGTAAGCCATTGTTGGAGGAGGCCTGGGGATTTTCTGATCCAATTATCATGCTGCCACTGGCCGTGCACGAATCCTGGTGCTCTGCCAGTTTATCTGGTGAATGGAGAGGAACACTGGGAGTCTGTAACAGCAGGGTGACACCAGTATCTCCCTTTGTCAGTTCTGGTCTTTATTAAGAATGGGCTCTTGTTATGAGCTTCTTCTATCATATTGGCAGGTGATTAGTATGTTAAATGCCATATCAAACTATGGCCTGTTCAGAATTAACTATATGAAATACATGTATGTTCTCAGCTGCAGCCTAACAACCTGAATCAGGATTGTGTTGTTTCATAATCAGCCTGGAATTTAAATTAACAAAAGATCCCATGCCCAGTTTAAGTGTTCTATAAAGTAAAACTGATTCTTAAAGCATGTTTTAAACGCGGCTGCATCCCCTATAAGAAAATACAACTACAAGTCACAATAACATAACTCAACTGGCATTGATTAGTTTGGTAGTGATGTAAACACAGCAGTACATTGATCATCCGTGAAACAAATTGTAATATGAGGTATATTCATAAAGGTCCAGGAACTCGACTCCAGATATCAAAAGTGTTACCTGTGATATATTTGGCCAATCTTCTGTTTCAGGTGAAGTTCTCAGACACCTCTGGACCTGTTTCAGCACGGCTTCTATTTTTAGATCCAGTGTAGACGTTTGCCATCATCTCACTTTCACTCTGTAGCTCTGAATACCCATGTGTACACTTTAATACTGACTTCTTTTCTCTTTCTTGTATTCCAGTAAAAGTAACTATCCTTAAATATTTATTGCCCCCAAATCCAACATGTTCAGTATCCACTGCAATGGCTTTAACTCACATCAGTAGCATAGAAACACCACTAGCTACTATTATTGCATTTGTTGTGACCCTTCCCTTTGTGAGGACACATGGACCCAACCACTGCACCAAAATGAAGCTTGTGCATAAGTACGATAAGGAACATCTGTAATCACTCATCTGCCTGCATTCCCTGGATTCTAGGCTGTGAGTCCGTTCTTTACATCCTTACACTAGTCCAATCATTTTCTTGCCCACCTTCTGCAAGCCAATAGCCTCTGTTATTTGTGCTTAATAAATCATATCCAGGTCTTCCCAATGATCCCTCCTCATTGAAATGTCCCCGGCAGCATAACAGATTATCCAGGTGCCCACAAAAGCTCAGGGTGTGTCAGTGGTCTGTGCGTAAGGAGTAGCCACGTAAACAGTCATAGGTGAGCGTTGGTGCTTCTGTCTAAGTTCTTAAGTTCTCACAACCAACTGACAAATGAAATCTTGGTCAACAGAGTCTAAAAAACCAATAATCAGTAAACGATTACAGGCTCTGAACACATCCATAAAGCTGCTGTCAGTCCAAGGAGAGACTGTGTTGGAAAACTGCTACCGTACTACAACACACATACACACTGATCTGTTCATGATCAGTAGTGACTTGTGACTATTTCCTTATTCCTCGTTAACAGTATAAAATTCATAGAAATTGAAATCCAGCTGCAGTTTTCCTAACATCTTTCTTGCTGTGCAAACTGCACAAAGGGAAAAACAAGAAAAAGCTTTGTGCAAAAACTGGAAAAAATAAAAAAGTGTTGAGTTATGCATAAATCTATATTACATTTCCAAAAGCCAACAGATCTTCTCCTTCCAACACAACTGCTCTGTCACTTTTTACACACTCGCGTTAAAGCCAGCGCGCCAACCGATGTGATGTTTGATTTTCACACCTGCACAGACGATACACACAGCAAAACTGAACCCAGACAAAGCTCAGCCACCCATACAGCAGGGAATGGTCATCACTGTCACCATCAGAGGGTTTCCAGTCTAACAGCCATAGAGCTCCAGCAACACCCCATCTACCCCCCCCCCCCCCCTCCTACAGTCTGCCTGTTTTCCCTCTGAGAGAAAAAGCAGCCACACTGAGCCTTGGAGGAAGTGCAGCTTTATTTTCAAAATCAATCAGACAGACAAACTGGTATGAAATGGCAGGGAGATAATGTGATGGTGTGGCGTGCTGACCTTTAAACACGGCCTGCCACTACAACCCAACCACCACAAAACCCTGACCTTTGTAGAACCATTACAGAAGCCTCTAATCTGAAAGGTGTTTGGAGGATGGGGACACACACACACACACACACACACACATACATCATTTGCACAGACATGGACACCACCTGGATGCATGTATTGCATTTGTTTCATGCATATTTATCAATAAAGACAGACACATGTACGGCCGTGTATTTACAGGTACACACATCAAAATAGTTAACGCAGACACACACAAACAAACACACACTCTGCAGCATTCCAGTTGGCTGCAAAGGCCAGATGTGATAATGGCTTCCTGTATGTTAATGCTGCTGGCTGGAACGCCTCTGTCTGCTGCTCAGTATTCTGCTCAGGCGTCGCTCACATCATTTTGAATTGCAAAATGCCAAAAGTGGAACGACACATTGTTTTTAATGCCATTGGCAGTGTGCATTTAGAGGAAATACAGGAAAAATATCCTGTGGAGTGTTTGAATAGATAATTGTGCGCAGCGCTGTGTGTGTGTGTGCATATGTGAGTATGTACGTGTGCAGCGTGCAGACTGAACAATCCGACCCAGGCAAGCGGAAGACTAGCAGTAACTGTTGCAGTAGATGAGAAAATTGATCCATATGTATCGATTATCTCCTGTCCATTAAGAATGATCGGTGATGTCGGAGCGAGTGATGTGATGACACATCGATGCAAATAAGCTGTGAATAAAAAAATTAATTGATTCTGAAGGAAATGCACATTTTGACAGTCTGTTTAATTAATGCATGATCAGATCAACCGTGCACTGCATAATTGGGATTTCTCCATACAACTGGAGCTTCATTAAAAAATAAATAAAAAGCAGCATTGAAACATCTGAACTGAGAACCTTTCTCTTATGAAACATTTTCCTGCTTTCCAGGATGTTTTTATCCATCATCCATTTTCTGCTTATCCAGTTTGGATGGGAAATAGTTTCAAATTCTCCAAATTCCCTGTGACCTTTTCAGCTAAATTGTTTCTGCACAAACTATTTGAAAAATTTCTTTTGTTGCATGCAATTAAGAAATGATTATTTCAGAAGAAGAACTGCTTCTGTGGTTGACCCCGCAGGGCTAAAGGTTGGATTCTGAACAGTTCTTACATAATAATGAAATATGGCGTATCGTTGTGCTACGGCAGGAGAGGCCAGAAGAAGGAGGAGAGAGGGAGGACATGTGGTACCATTTAAAAATGGGGACAGTGACACATGTTGTCAGCCTCCGCAGGGAGTCATCGATAGAGCTGCACAGGATTATGCACATGAAAAATGTTATGATGGTTTCTGAAAATGAAGCAGAATGAAGCCTTTGTGACTCTGTTTAAACTGCATGTGTGTGGGGGGGGGGGGGGCTTTAGTAGCTGAAAATCACAAAACTGATTTGTTGCTTTGAGTTCCTGATGCATCACCTTTTATAATTATTAGAAACATCTTGTCCCAAAGGGATTCTTAACAATTAGCCA
This sequence comes from Archocentrus centrarchus, assembly GCF_007364275.1. Classification (NCBI taxonomy): domain Eukaryota; kingdom Metazoa; phylum Chordata; class Actinopteri; order Cichliformes; family Cichlidae; genus Archocentrus; species Archocentrus centrarchus. Next base: position 4,856,366 of record NC_044365.1, on the reverse strand, counting down.
AAGTCTCTGACACTAACAGGCTGGACTGGCAACTCTTCAATGCCAAAATCTCCCAGTAGCTCTCCGGCTATTTCAGACCTCTGCAGTGAGAGTGCTGGCAGGAAACAGTGGTATTTCTACCATATAAGCCTGTGTTCACTGGCCTCCTGTTAAATCCAGAATTTCATTTTAAATCCCTTAGAGTACAGAGGAAGTGAGGGCAGCTATGAAGAGAATGAAGAGTGGAAAGGTGGCTGGTCTAGATGACATACCTGTGGAGGTATGGAGATGTTTGGGAGTGAGTGCGGTGGACTTTTTAACCAAATTATTTAACACAATCCTGGAAGATGAGAGGATGCCTGAGGAATGGAGAAGAAGTGCACCGGTACTGCTTTTCAGGAACACTGGTGATGTGCAGAGCTGTAGTAACTACAGAGGGATAAAGCTGCCAGGCAGGAGGAAAAGAGGAAGACCAAAGAGAAGATTCGTGAATGTAGTGAAGGAGGACGTGCGGATGGTTGTATGACAGAGGAGAATGCTGGGATAGGGGGAGATGGAGGCAGATGATTCGCTGTGGAGACCACTAAAGAGAGCAGCTGAAAGAACATGGCTCACTCTTGCCCTTCTTGTAGAGGACTGCTGTGTTTTTAGTGAAGTCCAGTTCATTGTCAGGGTGAGCACTGAGGTATATGTAGCCCTGCACCATCGCCACACAGACCCTATGGATGGAAACTGGGGTCACCGGTCTTCTGGTCCTAAGGTTATGCCAGCTAAGGTTAGCCTTGAGTGTCCTAAAACACACACACACACACACACACACACACACACACACACACACACACACACACACACACACACACACACACACACACACACACACACACACACACACACACTTTCCCTCTGATAAACAGTTTGATTACATTCTCACATCATGTCCACAACCAGTTCCTCAGTCAGCTTTGACTCCAGATGCTTCTGTTTGTACCACGTAACAAAGATGTTCTTCCTCATCACCCTCTCTGATACATCCCACTACTGCACCGGCATCTGGAAAATTGTGAACATGGCAGGGCTGAAGGGGGAGTTCCCATGATGCGCATCCATAGCTCTCCACTGACATGCATTTACATGTCACCATTGCGTCTCAGTAACTTTCGGTCTTTGCTCTTTTGCACTTTGTGTTTCACACCTCCTGTCCTCCCACCCACCTTTCTTTCTTTGTGAAAATGAAATCATAAAAAGAGAAAAACGACAAGCAAATAAAGAAAGTAAAGATTCTCTGGTTCCTGCAGCCCAGCAGTGTTTGTGGTGAAGGGTTAGGGTGCCCGTGGAGGTGAGCACACAGAGTGAAGTGCAGCCTCAGTCAGGATGCATCTTTCAGGGACAGCGTTGAGCTGTGACACAATGTTGCACAGTCTTGTGCAACAGTGACATCTTTTGGTTGGCCCTCTGCTGGTGGGGCTGACTGTCAGTGCAGCCTGCAGGCCAACCACACTACAGTAAATAAAGATTATGATCACATTATGCAAATGACAGTTCCATCTGTACACAGCTCCCTCGTGTTAGCCTGCACTCTGCCTTTGTGTTGTGACAGGTATTCGAGTCCTCGAGGCCACCGAGAGTTGGAGGGTGCAGCCAAGTGTAGGTGATAGAAAGGCTCGCTCTCACTAATATTCAGGACTTTACGATATTGTTTCAGGTGTAGTGTGGTGGCTGAGCATGAAATTAATTTTCAGAGGTGAACTGCACTGGGTCCCAACCACCGAAATCAACCGAAGATAGTTATTATTAACATTATTAACATCATTAACAGGAGCGTAATAATGTAATAATATTTCAGACCCCAAACCATTTTCATCACAATCAGTAACTGTAATCCTTTAAATATGATTTTCAGCTAATGCATCTATATTGGTACTTAACTGGAGTCATGAATGGAGGGTTTGCATTAGTAATGTAACAGTATTTAAAATTTCAACGTACTTCTAAAAATTGCCAAAAATGTGTAAAAAAAACATTTTAATGAAAAATGATGATGATGATATAAAAATGAATTCTTTAAAAACTGCGACAGACACTGAGACACAAAAGTAAACCAGGAGCCAAAACACTCAAATGCAATCAGCAGTCTCCAGGTGGCCAACACCAACTATTATTATTATTATTATTATTATTATTATTATTATTGTTGTTATTATTATTATTGTTCTTATTATTATTATTATTATTATTATTAAATGCATGCTTAAAGCCTCTTTGAGAACAACTGGGCGTGAGCGAATCTTTTTATAACTCATCAGGACTGTTGCAGCTCCAGCTGATCACTGGTTGACTGATTACTCGACTCACTGAACTGGACCTGCCAACAGTGTTTGTGCCACTGATGATTTTTGGAGCATTTTTAATGGAATGATCTGCAATTAATAGATCTACAAGATGCATGCCCTCCAGGAAGTCTGCACCTCAGCTCTGGTGAGTGAAATCCCAGCATTTTATTAGTCTGCTACTTAGATTATCAGGTGTGTGTGTGTGTGTGTGTGTGTGTGTGTGTGTGTGTGTGTGTGTGTGTGTGTGTGTGTGTGTGTGTGTGTGTGTGGAGCTTGCTAGCAGTAACTGACAGCACAGAACTCCACCTTCTTGTTCAAACATGGCAGAAATTAATCATCCTGTAAACAGTCTAATGTTCCCTCACGTCAAAATAATTTGAATGTTTTCCTTTATTGATCTTAATTGGAAACAAAACCACCAACAACAGAGTGCTCAGCATATACATCGCTGGAATTATTTCAAACTTTCCAGAACAAATTCAGAAAAATGATAAAGTTTCTCCAAATGTCCTTGAAACGTCTGACTGTATTTCTTTTCAAAGTAAAGCTCAGACTGTGGTTTATTTCACTTAAAGGTACAGTGTGTAAATTCTTTCAGTAGGTTGCAGACTGCAGTCACTGAATTCTGCTTTTCTTTTTGACCCCTCCCAGTTCCTGTGCAGAATCCCGGCTACGGCGGTCGCTGCAGCACAGACGCTGTTCGTCTGTAGTGAGCGGAGGCTGTTAGTCCGCTGCTTACCTCAGCTGTCAGTGTGTGTGCACAACTGTTTACTGTGTAAAACTTTGTGAAAGGAGACCGATACAAGTCAGTGAAGCTCACCTCTGTCTGATAATGGGCAGACTAAGGTGAGGTGTTGAGGATATCCTGAATGTTTCTGTCAGTAAGCGCTGCTGTTAGCTGCTGTGAGCTGCTGTTAGTGAAAGTAGATCTAACATTGTTGGACCCTGATGCTTAGTGAATAAACTCTGATATGATGTGAGAATGTAATCAAACTGTTTATCAGAGTAAAGTGTGGGTTTTTTTTAGGACACTCAAAGCTAACATTAGCTGGCATAACCTTAGTTTATAACCAGCTGTAGTCATTTAGCCAGTTCATTGTCAGCTGTCTGGAGACACAAGGGTCACATTTCTAATCTGGTGACAATAAGTAATTGTGAAAATATTGGGAATAAATGTTTATGCATGTTTTCATTTGTTAGAGTCCTGACTTCAGTTCAGGAGATAAGGCTTGAGGTGAGAGGGAAGAGGATGAGGTGGAAATGAGGGAGAAGAGAGAGCAGCGCTGGAGGAGAAAGACATAATGAGACGATGAAAATATCCATGTAAAAATGTTGAATGTCATATATAGTTTAAAAGAGCTATTTGTGATCTTTAAATTAAAAGTAACCTATAAGGTGTGCTACATGTGTGGCCAGTCTCTTGCCACGCACAAAAAAATGCAGTTAGGCAGAATAGGAATAACCATCTCTGCCGCTGCATTCACAATAGCGGAACAGCATGGTGGCTTCCTCAAACATGATGTGGAAGAGAGCCAGAGATAATCACAATGAATGATTAAATACAGTGTGGTGCATAAACAGAGAGTGAAAAAGAAGAGAGGGTGTCTGCCTCCTGAATCCAAACTGGGAGCTGGTTCCACAGAAGAGCTGAAGGCTCTGCCTCCCATTCTACTCTTAAGTATCCTAGGAACCACAAGTAAGCCAGCAGTCTGAGAGCGAAGAGCTCTACTGGGGCGACACGGCACTGTGAGGTCTTTAAGATAAGATGGGGCCTGATTATTCAAGAAGAATTTTAAATTAAATTCTGCATTTAATCAATGAAGAGAAGCCAATATGGGAGAAATCTGCTCTCTTTTTCTAGTCCCTGTCAGTACTCTAGCTGCAGTGGAAGGTTTTGGTATATTTAGTCACAATTAGAAACATTTTTGATAACATTATTATTTATTCTATTAAAGAACTTCAAAAAATTACTTACTGTACCTGTAACCTTTTAATAATAAATGATAAATATTGTCCACATATCATAATAAGACAAACTAAGAACAAACTTTAAAACAAACAAAAAGACGGAATATAAACTAAAAAATAAAAACTAATGTGGATACTCATGTGCATGGCCTTTTCTTCTGAGCAGAAACATGCTGATAATACATTGTGACCCAGCACTGTGGAAGGTTTCAGGTCAGCTTGAATTAAAGGCTTTACAGAGGGAGCAATGAAACCCCTGAAAACTGAACACAAACATAGTTCAGTGAAACGTGAATGATTACAGCTTTTACTTTGAAATCCGTTAGAGGAAGTGCTGTCCTCGCGGGCCTCGGAGTGTCCGCGCTGCTCGGAAGTTGAGCTGGAAGTTGAGCTCAGGTGTGTCTCGGTGCGATGAGTGGACTCACAGTTCCTGCCGACTTCTCAGGACACATGCTGGACCTGGACGAGGACGAAGACCTGGAGGTTTTCAGCAAGGTAAGCGGCAGCTTCCCTGACCGGCCCAAACTCGCTGTCACACAGCTACACAAGTTTCCTCGCTGCGTGGATCGACCCGCTTTAGCTTCGTGGTGTCGAGGGGCGGAAGGTGAACGCAGAGCGCACGGGCGGCAGTGACCGTCACTGCGGGCAGGATCGGGAGCAAAGGTCCGGGATCAGCTGCCGGGCTGACCCGAGGACCGGCCGTCACCCTTCGCCCTCAGTCACCACACTTGGATTTGCGAAGCTGTCAAACTCGCCGTGATTTGAGAGCGGAGATGCTGATGCGTGTTTACGCCACTGAACGGACATTTTTTTGTCATCTACAAATCACAATTTTAGGTTATTATCTCAAACTTCCGACTTACTAACTCAAACTTCTGAGAAACTGAAAAATCACAAAACGTCTTGAAGTTTCGAGTTATTCAAACTTTTGAACCAACTCTGAGCGTGCCGATCAAAAACGGCTTTTCTCGGTTTTTCCGTTTCCAGCCGTCACCGCAGGGCTTCACCGGAGCTGGAAACACTCTGGGCTGAGTTATATTAAAGCCACATGAACAAACTCCGTTTGATGAGTCGTTAAATATAACTGTAAATGATCCTTAAAATTACAGTCGGCTCATATCGCGGAGTATGTGTGTGGAGTTTGGTTTGGCCTGCTAGGACTGAAATATGTGATTGCTTCCAGTGTCCTGATGAAATCTGACCGTCATGCCGGTGTGTGCTTGTCTGCGCGCCTCCCTGGTCAAAGATAGATGTTAGAATAACACAAATGGAAATGAATGAGCGGGCTGCACAGCACACTGCATGAACTCACAGCAGTGAAAACAGTCTCTTTGTGCTGAGCGTCATTAAGGTCAAACAGGAACACAGAGGCTGTAAAGCAGTGCAGAGCAGCTGCTCCATCTTCAGGCTCCCTTCACTCAGGTTTCTTTACTGTAGCTGCACAGATGGAGGTCTCATCTGAGCACACTGTGGGTGACCACCTTAGGCGGTCCGGGGGGACCTCCGCAGTCTGTCTTTCTAATTTTTTGTTCAGTTCAGTTGTGATGTTAACATAGAACTTCTTTTCATGGTGGACTTGTAACAGACTGGCTTATTTTAACTGACAGTCATGCAGGTAAACGGGAGCAATGCTTCCATCGATTCTGAACTCAGCAGCAGGTCTATAACAAGGTTCTTAGTTATTGTTTTTACAGTTTCGTGTCTAGTTTCTTTAATTTTAAATAAAGTTGATATTAAACATACTTCTAGCATTTTTCGTTCCAGTTTCTAAGAATGTGAAGGATTTACAGCTGTACTGTACTGCAGACATGCAGTTAAATTCAATTTCAATTCAGTTTTGTTTATAAAGCGCCAAATCACAGCAAGTCAGGTACTTTATATTGTAAGACAACTACTCGATAATAATACAGAGGAAACCCAACAATCATAACGACGATCCACGTATAAGCACGTGGTGACAGCAGGAAGGAAAAACTCCCTTTAACAGGAAGAAACCTCCAACAGAACCAGGCTCAGGGGGGGGGGGGTCATCTGCTGAGGGGGGAGGGAGACAGGACGAGAGACACACTGTGGAAGAGAGACAGAGATTAATAATTGCTCATGATTAAATGCAGAATGAAAAGAAGACATTCCTGCAGTTTAATTAATTGGTGTGTGTGTGTCACCTGCCTTCATGGATAGATAAAGCTGGATATCACCTGTGTAACAATGACAGTCTGTGCTATGCTTTCTAATAATGCTGCCTAAGGGAAGCATGTATAATGTAAATAGAATTGGTCCGAGCACAGAACCCTGTGGAACTCCATAATTAACCTTAGTGTGTGAAGAAGACCCCGTTTACAGGACCACTGTACATGAACACACTATTAGACAAATATGATTCAAACCACTGCAGCGGAGCACATGGGGCTGGGCGATAAAGATAATGATGATGAAATAACTTTTCCTCAATAGTAATATGAGACATGGCCAATGTAAAGTTGAACCCATTCAGTCCATGTTTCAACAGGTAGCAGTCAGGTTAGGCTGATGCACAGAGGAGTGTGCTGATTATGTTACCACATTAAGAGTGTGAGTCAAATAAAAGATGACAACAGAAAATGCTAATGACAACTTAAATGACAGCATTAGCAGACATGACACAACAGAGCCAGTCCAAGGCTCCAAAGAAGAAGACGTATTTGAAAAGAGAGGTCAGAGGAGTTAAAGTCTGACAGAAGCAGAGCAGCATGTTTCCATGGAGGCTGGTAACACCACAAACTGATCTTACCATCTGAAGCAGTGCTGTCCTTTACGCACAGTCCAAGACTTTATAGTCCCACACACTTTGTCCTGTACAGTGATAACATGGATGCAGCAACCTGCATCCGACAGTGTCAGTGCCTGATTAAAAGTAACTGCTCCTCATTACCAGGTCCTGGGCCATAAACATTGCTCTCAGACGGTGCTTTCACAGCTACACACAGAGTGTAGAGACACAGTAGAACAACTGTGCCATACTTCACTACCACACTGGATTTGTGGTAAAGTCGCACATCTGATCCAGGGTTCTAGCCAGGAAACATTTTCAGCCCGGTGGTATCGGCGGATCGGACGACCGGTGAAATTCTTAGCCTGGCGCAACAATTCCTCAGCCCGGTGCAGTGCCAGGTGATCAACTGCTGGCTAGAACATTATTGTAACAACAGTTTCAAACAGTTTGGATCTATAGAAAAGAAATGATACTGTACAGTTTCCTGTTTATTTTGCACTCATGTCGATGCTGTTTATGTAGAAATGACCAAAGAATTTAGTTTTCTGTTTCTGATGTTCTGGTTTTGCTTACCTGATTAACTGATGAAGACATGACAAAGAAAAAGCTGTTTCTTAAAACAGCTTTTGGGTGACATGTTTGCTAAGTTCAACCCCATTTCTTAAAATTGGAGGACACCCCGTATAATGTAAATAAAACCAGAATGCAACAATTTGCAAATCTCATAAAGCCACATTTTATTCACAATAGAACACAGACAACACATCAGATGTTTAAACTTAGACATTTTACTATTTCATGGAAATTATGAGCTCATTTTGAATTTGATGGCAGAAACATGTGAGAAAAGTTGGGACAGGGCCATAGTTAGGACTGCAGCATTCCCTCTTCTTTTAACAGCAGATCATAAACATTTGGGAACTGAGGAGAGCAGTTGCTGGACTTTTGGGAATGTTCCCAGTCCTCAGTTCTGGGTCTTTTTTGCCATATGCTTCGTTTCATGCTGCAGCAAATGTTCTCAGCTGGTGAAAGGTCTGGACTGCAGGCAGGCCGGTGCAGCACCAGGACTCATGGACACAGAGCCATGCTGTTGGAGTAGATGCAGGATGAGGTTTTGTGTTTGTATCCCTGAAAGGACGTCATCTCAGGATGGGAGCACATGTTGCTCTGAAACCTTTATGCACTTTTCAGCACTGATGGGGCTTTTTAAGATATGCAAGCAGTTCCATAGCACTGATGCACCCCCACACCATCACACCATCAGAGATGCAGATGATGAACTGAACACTGACTATAAGCTGGATGGTCCCCCTCCTCTTTAGTCTGGAGGATGCTGTGGCCATGTTTTCCAAAATGAATTTCAAATTCTCCTTCATAAGACCACACAACAGTTTCCCACTCTGCCTCAGTCCATTCAGCTTTGTCCCAGAGAGGACGGTGGTGTTTCTGGATCACGTTCACATGACTTCTTCTTTGCATGATAGAGCTTTAACCTGGATCTGTGGATGGAGAACCATGTTCACAAACAATGATTTCTGGAACATATTTTGTCCAACAGAAGGAACTTTCCTGTTGGCAACATGGGTTTGGACTGCCGCAAACAACCAGCGGCTCCGAGCAGTCGGGCAGAGCATAAACCAGTAAATAACTACATGATTATTAGGAAAATCTGTTTGTTTCCGAATGTTGGATTTCCAGGTATTGGTCTTAAATCTTTTATATTGGTCAAGCTCTAGTCAATGGACAGCTTGATTGGTTGGCAGAGGTATAAAACCACGAGGCAGTAATGCAGAAAATCGAGCTCTGTGGATGTCCAAACTGAATGAAGTTGTTAGGTGACTGCTCTTGGTGCAGTTTATCCAGCTGTTGTGAGAGATATCATTGGACCCTAATAATCAGATTCTAATCACTTCAAAAGCCCAAACAGGAAGTAATCCCAATCACAATAAATGGTCCCGAACTCTCAGAGAACTGGTTTCATAAAGTGGCCACAAGAAAAATAACACCATGTACAGTTAAACCAATGGAGTAATGAGCACTGACGTTTGAGAGCGGGTCATGTTGGCTAGCCTTTACGGCTTTGAGAGGTTTATTTCGACGTTACAGTTTCCGACTGAGCAAAGTGAATAATACATTTTCTGTAGATAAACCTTCAAAGATAATGTACCACTTAGACTGCAGGTGGACACCAGAGGTCCAGGTGGCAGCAGACTCCTGAGGCTTTCTCATTTCTCTCATTTGTGCGTCCTTAGCGCCGCTGTCCTCCGTCCTCCTGTCTGTGACAGGGAAATCAATCTCAGAGCGCCTCGCTGAAGGATGTGTCAGTTCCTCAAAGACGTGTGGAGGACAGGAGAGAGGAGGCGATAGAAGGAGCTATAATTGAGGACAGGTGTGTCCTTTGTGTAAGTGTTTCTAGCTTCAGCACAGTAAGGGGGGGGTAGTCAGGACTGTACAAACCACTGTCTGTAGGAGGACTGTTTAGCACTCAGCCTTGGGGTCGCACAGTTTTGGCTCGAGAGTGCAGCTGTTTGTTTGGGGTTGGGTTGTTACAGCACCCACAAATAATCATGTTACCGTTAAATTAACGCTGTGTATTAAAGATCCAGACGGGCATTAAGGTTATCGGTTTGTTCATTTAGCCACAGCTGCTAACTGCTACCTTAATGAAAACTTCATTAATGATAATGGTAACAGACAGCTAATATGACTGTTGTGTTACTGTTAAAACTGCTAACATTAGCGTGTGTGCTGGCTGGGCTAACATCTATAACTAATGCTTCAGTGAAATGGGAGCTGTTCTGATCTTGGGAAATGCCTCATAAAGACCGCGTGCTGGTCTTTAAGCTGACTCATCCACTTTGTTGCCCTGCTGTTCATGTGCTCAGCTGCTAGTGAGGGGAGGGGCTGCGTGAAGATGAGTCAGCTGGACGAGGTGTAGACGGCAGTTTGTGTCAGTACTGTTGCAGATGAGTATCTAAACCAGTCAGTCCACCAGGCCTGTCGCTCCCCTTTGGCATCGTCAGAGGCTGGTAGTGCACAGTGTGTGGGGGAAACACCCACAGCAGGAGTCTGTTTCTCCCTTCTAGTGTGAAGAAACATCTCGACATATAATTGTGAATGATCTGGCCAACTGTAACCACTTAACACAAGTGAACAGCCGAACAGCTAAAATGCTGTTACGCCGTAACACTTGCTGGCTCTTTAGACTGGTAGATCAGCTCTGTGGTCCCGTTTGTGTTTTCTGTGTAAAATATCTCACCTGTCTCTCATGCGCTCTTCATCTGCAGTTCTTACACAACTGAAAAAAAAGTAAAGGAGGAGTAAAATAAATGAGTGTGTCTACGAGGGCACAGGTAGCTTTAAAAACCTCAGTCCAGCAGTCACAAATGTTCTCCTGTTTTCTCTCATTTAATGATGATCAGTCAGTGTAGCTGCTCCAGATGCTACACACACACACACACACACACACACACACACACACACACACACACACACACACACACACACACACACACACACACACACACACACAGAAAATAGTGCAGAATTCTGGGCTTAAACCTCCTCAGACATATCCATGCAAGTGTCAGTGGAGATGTGATGTGAAACTGTAACGATGCAGATTCAATTGATTATTAATCTCCCAATTATGGCATTAATTAATGCTTCAGTGGGAAATTAAATCTCTTTGGGTAGCAAGCTGTCACTGCCCACACTGATGGCCAGTTTGGCCTCTCCTCAGTTTTTGCTCTTTCTTGTGATAGGTGTATTTTATTATTTTAGCTGGATGATGGCTTTTTTTTCTAACGAATGATCCAGTCCAGCAGGTGGCGGTACTGCAGCTCTAAGCTGGTTTGCCCACTGCCATTAAACCCACAAGAAGAAGAAAACAACCGTAATGCTGCTAATGTGGGTGAAAGGCTCCACTAACAGGGAGATACCCGAGCCCTGCAGAGTTTAAACGAAGCATCGAAGCAACAAATTTCTTTGAGGATTTTTTATAATCAAATTATTCGAGTTACTCGAGGAATCATTGCAGTGTGCACAGAGGTAAAATTACAAAAACGTGTCTTTGTTCAAAACGTATGGACTTCACTGTGTGCTGTTTCAGTTATTTCATACGATCAAACATTCTGCCCCTCACAGGAGCAGGACGTTAGCCACGGAGGTGTTCATGTTGGACGCCTCAGTCGTGCTGCAGATAGAAACAAAGGCAGCTTGCAGGAAACGTCCACAGGTTCACCTACAAGAACCTGTGAGATCTCCAAATGCTGCTTCTGGCTTCTTGGTGCATTCTGAACTGAATTGTGAGTGATGTTGAGCTCGTAGGGAGGGATGAAAGCATGTCGCTGTTTAAGAAAAGGCCCCGCTTGAGTTATAGCACGTGACTAAATAAGAGCTGAAAATTAACATTTCGTTTGCTATTTTGTTTTCATGATCATTGAAAGTCAACATATGCATTGAAATAAAAAGCCCTTGAATCATCCAGCCCTGCTGGAGGGATGGAGTGTACGTGTAACCTCAGTGATGAAATAAATGAAGCTTCGTGCCTCTTTGTCTCCACTTCTACTAACACACTCCAACGCTGTTACTATAACAACTGAGGTGCTACTGTCACAGTCCAATGCAGTGCATGAATATCTGATCTTAGCAGCAGTCGCGTGTGTGCGTGTGTGTGTGCGTGTGTGTGTGTGTGTGTGTGTGTGTGTGTGTGTGTGTGTGTGTGTGTGTTTGTGTGTGTGTTCCTACATCTGGCTCAGGTTTTCTAGCATGTTTTGAATGTAACACACACTGCACAAATAAATGGACTCCCAATTTCTCTCATCTGCCTCACGTTGTGGTAACATTTCTGCTGCCTGTAACAGAGGCAGACATCGGGGCTTCATTCCTCCCTCATCCTGTTACCATAACAACCAGTTCATCACTCACAAAGACATACATGTAAGTTGTTCTAAATAAACTTTAGTTGGTCTCAGCTGAGGTCAGAAGTGTTGCTGTTTCCATTAGAGACACACAGATCCTGCTGTGTTTCTGCTTCCTGGAGAAAGAGAGATCTGATAACTATAAGCTATCCAGGGAGGGGTCGTGGCATGGTTGTCGTCGTCGTTCTGCATCATCAAGCAGACCTGCTGACCTCAACAGCGTCTATGGTGTTGTTAGAGGAAACAGGCAAAGCATGCGTGCTTCACTGCCATTTGCATAAACGGGATCATTTGAATGCAGCAACAAAATAGCCGTGGTGAAAAGGGCTGGGCTCACGAATGAAATGGATGCTGCCATTAGATTTTATACCAAGTAACTTTGACGGGCTTCTTGTGAGATGCGCTCACTTTCATTTAATTGTATAGATGCTGTTCATAATGTTGTGCTGTGTGGTTTAAATAAAAAGTGACAAATAATGTGAGATTAATTTTAAAAAGGGAGCTGCAAAGCTCACATCATTATATGAATGTAAGTTTGTTTTGAAGAATGACAAAAATCTTTGGACACAGCTAAGTGGAAGGGTGGCTGTCAAGAAGCCATTTGTAAGGAAGGAAAACGGGGAGCAAAGGCTATGAGATACATAATCTCTCAGTTGAACTATATCTCTGAGATGCTGATTTAGTTACAGCCTTAATATGGCCAGTCAAACAAAGATCCTTATCCATGAATACACCAAGATTTTCCTCGTAGGTTGAGGTCTTGAGTCTTATGTTCAAGGTGTGAACTAAGTTGCAATCACAGTGCATTATGGTTTTCAAAATGGACAATGTCAGTCTTGTCTCTGTTTAATTGAAGGAAGTTTTGGCATCTAGACATCAACTTTTTTAAGGCACAAACATGAGGAGTCAGTAGGATCAAGTTTGTTTGGTGAGAGAGCCAAATGAATCCCAGATTATAGCTAACGCAAAGCTATGATTAAGCCACATTGTATTTCTGAATGGTTTCACTAAGAAGAAGCATACACAGATTGAACAAGAGGGGCCCAAGATTTGACCCTAGCGGGACACCAAAATGCATTAGGTTTTTCTGTGATTCATAAAGTATCAGTAGAAACAAAATAATCCCTACCTTCAAAGTATAATTTAAAACATCTAAAAATTGTTCCTGTGAGACCAACCGAATTGTCTAATCTGTCTAATAGTATGTCATGATCTACAGTGTGGAATTCTGCACAGAGCTCTAGCAGTACCACGGTAGTACTAAGTCAGGATTCAGGCAAATATGGTACATTGTAAATGGACTGGTTCTTATAAAGCACCTTTCTACCCTACTTGCTTTATATAACATTTCTTCGTTCATTCGAGACATTTGAAACACTTTGTGTTGGTGATCACATGGTCGCTTTTAACCCTTTAATATCGAACCTGTCATCAGCGACAGAATGTACTTCAAATGTCCCGCCATTCACAGACTTCTGACAACAGTGCAAGTGAAATTACCATAATGACCCTATATTGGTTGTGAAGCGCAATTTCTCAGCTTTCAGAAATCATTTGAATTTTTCCGATAGGACAAACAGTCATGTAATTACAGTAATTCAAAGTATGTTTGATCTGACGCAGGGTGCAAGATGCTAGCAGGCAGGGCATACCAAGTGGCCAGCATAGTATACAGGAACATCTGTGCCCAGTATGACCTGGAAGTCATGAGGTGAGAATGGGATACGTTCCCAAGGGTGGTTGAGAATGACTGAGCTAAGATCTCATGGGATTCCAGAGACAGATGGACAAATTGATGATGGCTAACCAACCGGACATTGTAGTGGTGGACACGCAGAGGAAGAAGGCCATAGTGATAGATGGAGCAATACCAAGAGTCAGTAACATCAAGAGGAAGGGACACAAGAAGCTTGAGAAATACCAAAGGCTGAGAGAAGAGCTGGAGAGGTTGTGGAAGGTGAAGGTAACAGTGGTCTCCGTGGTCTCCGGAATACTCAGGGCATTGACCCCAAACTGGGAGAATGGCTCCAGGAGATTACAGGAATGACATCCATGATCTCTGTCCAGAGGAGTGCAGTCCTAGGAACAGCAAAGATAGTGTGTAGCTCTCAGGCCTCTGGTAGAGGACCCCATCTTGGAAGAGGTCAAAGACCGCCCACAGGGCAAGTGGAGAATATTTTTTTTTTTTATACCCCTCTCAGTCCATGGGGGTGGGGGCTGGTATGTGTGCGATCTTTAAGCTCAGGTCATCTGCCAAAGGCCTGGGAGTTTGAGGGTTCAGTATCTTAGCTGTTCCAAGGTGTGCGTCTCCTGGACAGAGACCTCGGATGTTGTGCCTGGAATCTGCTGAAGCCACTCTTCCAGTTTTGGGATTGTAGCTCCTAACACTCCTGTTACCACTGGGACCACTTTGGGCTTTACGTTCCACTTCTTATCCAGTTGTTCCTTCAGCCTTCATACTTATCTATTTTTCATGCTCCTCTTTCCTGCTGTTGCTGTCCTCTGGGAGTGCCACATCTATCACAGCTGTGGTCTTCTGGTCCTTTTCAGCCACTATGTCTGGTTGGTTGGCCAGCAGCTGCTTGCCTATCTGGAGGTTGTAGTCCCACATTAACTTAGCCCTGGTGTTGTCAACCACCTTTGGTGGTTTCTTCCATCACGACTTGGGGACTTCTAGTATGAGGGACATATGTTCCTGTACAGCAGGGGTGTCCAGACTTTTTTTTTTTTCAACGACGGCCTGACTAGATAATGTGAAATTGCCAGATGGCCAACAGTCCCTGATGACATTTTAAATAATAAAAGATTTATATAAATATTATTTCATTTATTATTTTCATATTTATGCAGCAAACAGATGAAGTAAGGAAATGCTATCTCAATTTGTATCAGAAATTCAAAAATACAGAAACTCAGTAAAGTACAACTCTGTAATTCTGTTAACAGAGCAACAGGTAAGCTACTGGCACTAATGTGAAGGTCACAGGTACACACAGGTGTGTAAAATGTCACTAGGTGGGAGTCACTTAGTCTTGATCTAAAGCAGATCCTGTTTAAGTTCAGAACAGCTAAAGTCAGTGTGGACAAATATGTGGAGCCAAACAAGCTGAACGTTTTCTCTGGAAACTTGAGCTCATCCAGCCGCTGGTGTTGAGTCAAGAAGTGATTTCTTTTGTTTTTTTATGTTTTTAATGTATAATATCTTTGCTTATGTTGGTAAATAGACTGCCCACTTTCTCCTTCACTCTTTGTCATTTTCATTGAACCACTAGCAGCAACAATCCGACAAAATGTAGATATTAAAGGAATTCAAACAGAAAACACAGACCATAAGATAAGCCTTTATGCTGATGATGTATTACTTTTCCTTGAGAACTCACAAACTTCTCTTCTAAAAACAATCACACTTATAGATAAGTTCTCATCTATATCAGACTACTCCATCAATTGGAGTAAATCAAACGTTTTACCTCTAAATTGTAATTTTCAGAACACCACGACCACCTCACTACAATCTGGCAATATTAAATATTTAGGTGTTAATTTTTCCCCCAGGCTGTCAGACCTGGTACGGTTGAATCATATTCCTCTATTAAAAAGAGTAGAGGATGATCTCACACGTTGGAACTCTCTACCTATATCTATCATGGGGAGAGTTGCCACAGTAAAAATGATGATTTTGCCTAAAATCAATTATTTGTTTTCACTGATCCCTAATAAACCTTCTGTTGCCTGGTTTAAATCTCTAGACTCAAACATTTCAAAATTTTTGTGGAAAAATAAAACCTCAAGAATAAGTTTAAAAACTTTACAAAAGCTAAAATGCAGTGGTGGTCTAGAACTCCCAAACTTTTATCACTATTTCTTAGCCAATAGATTACAGTATATTTCAAGATGGATCAAATCAAGCCCTTTAGACAGCCCATGGCTGGATTTAGAACAAACACTCTGTGGAAAAGTGAAAATCTCTGACTTACCTTTCATTAGCGTCAGTATTAAACATCATAGCGGTTTTAAAAGTCTTAACATAAACACCTCTCTGACAGCCTGGTGGGAATTCTTAAAGATAACAAAGTCTTCACTTATCCCATGTGAACTGACACCCATTTGGAACAATCCAGATATATGTCAGAAAAAAACAGTACTGAACTTCTCAACATGGCAAGAGAAAGGAATAAAGAATTTAGAACATGTTATTCACGATGGGACCTTTATTTCATTTGAAGAACTTATTTCCAAATATGAAATTAGCAATAGCAAATTTCTCGAATACCAGCAGTTGAAGTCTATCATACAGGCAAGGTTTAATTTAAATAATTTAAAATTAGAAACCCCTGTACTGGTAACAGAATTTCTAAATCTTTATACCCCTAAATTACTATCAAAAATATATAAGTTATTATTAAAAATTAATGATTCAATATCCCTCCCAACTACAAAATGGGAGCGAGATCTTTCCATTAACCCAGAGGAAAACTTCTGGACACAGATATGTTTAAACACTTTCAAAATGACTAAAAGTCCGAATTTACAACTTATACAATACAAAACTCTCCATAGAATACATTATACAGGACACAGGATGTTCCAAATGGGCCTCAGAGACACAAATATATGCACCCACTGTTCAGGCAACCATACTGAAAACTATATGCATGCAGTTTGGTCTTGTACACCTGTTCAGAGGTTCTGGCAGAGGATATGTGAGGAATTATCCACATGTTTTAATTGCGATATCCCAACATCACCAAAACTGTGCATTCTAGGTGATTTAAGTGAATTAAACATGGAAACAAATATATCACACATAGTTCTTACTACCTTATGCATCGCTAAGAAAACTATCCTCATGAATTGGAAATCAAAAAATGATTTATGCGTTACTCACTATAAGAATCTACTTTTAGACCACATTAGTCTGGAAAGAATGTCTGCCACCTCTAAAAATCAACTGGCAAAATTTGAATCTCTCTGGTCCCCACTGATCAGCTCCATCGCATGATGGGGGTGACGAGCTGTGGTCTAGTTTCATGGCGCACCCGGTAGGTGGCTGGGGGTGGGCCGGGGGGGCCTGGGTGTCTGATGGCTCTGGCCTGGAGGCGGTGGCTACCGTTTTGTGGTTTCTGTGTCCGGGCCCTGGTTGTTGGTGGTGGGGACTTGGATGGTGCTCTTATGGTCGTGGGGTGTGGGGCTCGGGGTCCCGTGGTGGCGGTGCTGGCCCCGTCCGGGTGGCCGGCTTCCTCTGTGGGGGCCGGGGTGCGGGGGTCGGGGCCCTGGTGCCCGGGGTTGCCCGTTTCCTGGCTGGGCCCCTCCCTGCGCTGGAGGGGTCTGTGCCCCCTTGGGCGCGCCGCCGTGTGGGGTGGGTTGGCTGTGTCGGGGTGTCTGGCTGGCATTCCGGGATTCTGGGTGCCCTCCCCCATGGGGTGGTGGGGCGCTCAGGTGAGGGAGCAGCAGTTGCCCCACACGGGGCCGGTTGGTTCTGACTCAGGACCACTGTGTGCGTGTGTGTGTATGTGTGAGTATGTATGTGGGGGTGTGTGTCTGTGTGTGTGTGCGTGTGTGTGCGTGCGTGTGTATGTGTGCGTACGTGCGTGTGTGTGTGTGTGCGATATTTGTTGTCCTTTGTATGCATGTGGGGTGTGTGTTGTGTCCTGTTTGCAGTGGGGGCAGTGGGTGCCGGCCTGGAGTACGGTGGCGTCCTGGGGGTGCGGTCACTTCAGGCCCTGGACCTGCCTTCCCTGGGCTGCGGGGGGGTGTAGGGAACTGGGGTGCCTAGTGAGCCAGTAGCTAGCTGGCTCTCTTCCTCCGGGGGGTAGTCCTCTGCCTCCCGGTCATATTTATCCTGGCCCCTCCCCTCCTCCCACTCAGTTTAACATCACATTATGCACACATAGGTTCTCGGGGGTGGGGGGCTCGTGCTGCAGTGAGTAGGGCCATCACCTCGGCTCTGCTCGCTGTGCTGCGTGATGTCCCACTCCTCCTTTTTTAATTGCATTATACAGCTCACAACACATCATAGTACATATAGGGCCTTGGGGGGCAGGTGTGTCACACAGTGGTTAGTGGGTGGCACTGCTGAGGTGGCCCCACTTGTCTGTTCACTGCTGCCTGCACCTCAATTTTATTTACATTTTAGACATTGAGGGCCTTGGGGGGACAGTGTGGATGGGCGCTGTTATTCAGTGCTCATATTACATCTGTCCCTCCAATTTTAAAAGCACTGTAGTTTTCACACAGCCATACACATTCTTCTCAGTACATACATTCACATCACCCCCCCAACACGCTGAGTGGGAGGAGGGGGCGGGCGGGCCTTCTCACACCCCAGTTCCATGCACCCCGCCTGGGATGGGGACTGGCTCATTGTTCGGGGCTGGGTTGGCTGCTTCCCTGGGTTGCCGCTGGCTTGGTGCTGGTACCCGCTCTCCCACATTAGGTGTCCATGTATGTTACACGTGCGTATGCATGAGTGTGTGACTGGTGCATGCGAATGTGCGTGCGTGTGTATGTGCGTGTGTGTACATGAGGGAATGACTGGTACGTGTGTGTGTGTGTGTACGTGCGTGCTTGTGAGAGTGTGTGTGTGTGGACAGCTGGGCCTGGGTTGGTGGCTTGCCAAGCCTTGGCACCGGTGGGACACGGAGGGTGGGAGTTACCCCTCCCTACCGCTCCACGCTGCTCCCCACTGGTCGTCACTGCCGCCCCTGGGGTGTGGGTGCCCGTGGGTCCCGGGATGTGTGGCCGGATGTCTCGGCATGGTTTTTGGCCTGCTCCCTTGGCGGCCGTGACCTGGGGGTGGCTTGGGCCTCTTTGGCGCGTGGGGGGGCTCTGCCGGGTGTCGGGCTGCTCTCGGGCGCTTGGGGCCTCGGGGGCCGCATGCCTGGCTCGTGCTGGGGGTGCCGGCCTGCCGGGGGGGGTGGGCTGCCCGTCGTCTCTGGCTCTCTGGACTCTAGCCCCTGGATTGTGGGGGTTCCGTCTGTAGCCTCCCTCCTTCCTCTTCTGGGGAGTGTACGCGGTTGCCATCGGGATGTGTGGCCCCAAGTCTTCTGAGCTCCTGTGCTGTGGATGGCCTGGGTCCCCTGGGTCCTTCCCTATCTGCCTCTGGATCGCGGGGGGCATGGTTGCAGTTTCTCGCCCTCATTATCGAATACATTGCATGACAAAGGCGCATACACACACATTACTACAAACAATAAACTTGTGTGTGTGTGTTTGTGTGTGTGTGTATGTGTAGGTGCATATGGGTGTGTGTGTGGATGTGTGTGTGTGTGTGTGTGTGTGTGTGTGTGTGTGTGTGAGTATATCAACCCCTTTTATTTTTTTAATTTATTTTTTTTTTTTTCTCTATCTCCTTTCTTCCTTTTCTCCCCCCCCCCCCCCCCCCTTTTCTCCCCCCCACCTCTTGTTCTTGCCCCTTCCTTGTTGCCTGTCAGACTTGGCATGAATAACTAAATAAAAAGATAAATAAATAAAAATAAAATTGCAAACATTAACAAGAAGAGCCTATAGGAAACATATAGAGCTGTTCTTGTCAAAGCAAATATGTTTGGTACATCAGTGCATTCGGATCATCATTCCGATTGTGAAAGATGCCAGACATGACAGGCTAAAAAAAAAAAAAAAAAAAAAAAAAAATAGACTGTAGTCAGCAGGATTTATGAAGGGCTTATAAATAAATAAAAAAAAAAAAAAACACACGACCTGTTTTGAAAGTATCTTTCTGAGTCTGCATTATTGCTCCGACATTATCATCAATCCAGGCCTTTTTGGCCACTTTAAATATCTTTGAAGAACTCTGATGTTTGCTGCCCTCTTGGTCAGATCGCTCTTAAAACGACATTTTTAATGTCAGTGACAGTTTTTACTTGGATAAGGATAAAGGATATATGAAAGTGACTTTGCCAAAAAACGACTGCAGCTTCTGCCCTGTGACAGGAATTTTGTTTTTGTGTCAATAACATGATATCATTCATGAAAGAAACATTCAACATTTCGTTAGCCTAATAGCATAATTGCCTAAGTCATATTTTGGCATATTTTGAGATACCTAACTAATTCTACTCTGCTAGCAGTGTAGATTCATTTAGATAGATCTCTCAATCTAAACTCAGATTATGGGCCAAAAAGTCATCATTTTTTTGGCACAACATCGGTAACAAGGCACGAGAGATGCAGCAAAATCCTGAAAGCGGTCTTCGAATTTGCCAGCGAGATTTGCGATGACTGCTGCATTTTGCTTCAGCTAAGTGTCCTGGAGTTGCTTTGCTTTTCCTCACCGTCCCTGTCGGATAGCTTGTCATATGTATTAGCAGCGTTTGTGTTGCTCAAACAAGGCAGCAGTCTCATGGCAAATCAGGCCAATAGTTGCATCCGGCTACATCCCATCCCCCAAGTTTGTACAAAGAAGGGAAAAAACTAGAGGGACAAAAAAAAAAAGAAAAACTGACCACAGCAAAGAGTCGGACCCATGATGAGAACAAGTGCCAGCATTTTATGTTTCTGTCGGTCGGCACCGCATGTAAAACACGACTGAAAGGTAATTAACACACGCAGTGCACCTGCACAAGCATAAACACATCGGCCACTTACGTAGGTTACATCGTAGCTCTATAAAGGCCCAGCTCTGAAGTCTGAATCAGGCGTAAGCTGGAGGAGGAGGCTGGGGGAGAGGGAGGTCTGGCCTTCACTGCTCAGGCTGCGGCCCTGCGACCCAGCCCTGAATAAGCAGAAGAAAATGGATGGATGGATCTTTGTATTGTTTTATTATAATTTTTAGATTTTAACTTTTATTGAGATGCATGTCATGAATTTTAGAATGATCGTTGTTGATAATGCGCGGCACAATGTGCAACACTTTAAAGTCACAATTTATTCATTTTTTAAATTTTATTTTCTCATATTCAGTGAGAAACATTTTAAACTTCATTTGCAGTAACACATTTTCATATATTTCAATTTATTTTAAGGTTTTTTTCCTCCGTTGTGTGGAGTATAACGTGCGGTGCTCATAATGCACAGTGTGCGGGGTCGCACAGTTAAGCAGTGTTTAAAGTGCGATTCATTATTGAAGAATGCGATTAATGGTTTCAAATGTCTTTGAGACAGTTTCTGACATTGTCTATTCAACAGTCCTAAAATGTAACATATCTGAGTGTTTCTTACTTTTAGAGTAGTCGGTTAGTCTCATTTTTTGTTTTCCTTGTTTAGTCGACTGAAGCCACGTTTCCACCACGGGGTGCCGGTGCCAGTATTTGAACCGTTCAGCGGGTTTTCCACCACGAACGCACTCGGTGCTCAGCCGAAAAACAGGTTCAGCTCGGGCCCCGCAAGCTAGCTGGTCTGGAACCAAGAGCGCATGATGAAAGCTGCAGAAGGGCGTGACTCTGCCGTCTCAACATCAAGTTTTCTACCATATTACATGTGTATTACATGAGAAAAGTGAAGCGATTTTCACAGCTGTGAATTAGGTTGGGCTCTAAGGCTGAACTTGCTGCTTTGTATCAGTTCATATCACAGATAAAAGGACACAAAGTGCGTACTTGTCGTCTTGCTCTAATCGCTGTCTGTGTTTCCCTCTGTGCTGCACACAGATGCTGCAGTAGTTTGTTTGGACCCTAAAACGTATTTACAGCACAAGAAAGGGGAGCGTGTTCTCCCACGTTTGTTGGCTTGGGCTTCCGTGTCCAGACGAGGACCCGCCCACACTCATACGTAAAGGAGCGGTTCACAGAAACGCGGTGGAAATGCGGGCCGTTCGTAAGCGTTTCGCCGGTTCATTGAAACCAGCACCAGCACTGGAACGAGCACCGGCTCCTCGGTGGTGGAAAAGTAGCAAGAGAAATTAGTCGCCAGGAACATCCGTAGTCTGATGTCACTGTCAACAACCAATGCTTTCCAGCCTTTGTTTAAACCACTACTGCTGCTTTCACTGCTGCTGCTTTCACGCCACATTCAGCCCTGCCGCCTGCTTGTTCATTTCAATGGAGCCAATTCTGCAATGTGCCATCAAGTAGATTCCACTGGCCAAACCCAACAGTTTCTCTCTTATTAGTGGATGTACAGTATAGCATGTGTGTGAGGCAAACTAATTGGGGATAAATCCAGTCCAATTTTTTTCCATGGAGCATATTTAGCCTTAATCAAGTTCTTACCCCGCACACCATCTGGATGGGTTTGCAAATTGTCAGTGCGCCCACAGGTCCCAGATGGCTGCCATAGTTGGTAGTCAAAATAAACATTTGAAAAGTTCTCAAAGTCAGAACTGTCACACTGTTCTTGAATGATAATTATATACTCTGGGAAATTTATAAGTTGTCCAGTTGTGACATCTCACTACACACAAAATGTGTGCAGTGAGATGTCACAGATTCAAAAACAAGTCAGCGCTCTGTGACAGACATTTATAGCAGCTTATTTAGTGCTTTTCAGCTGACACTTACACGAATGTTGGTGTATCTGAAATGAAACATTATT
Organism: Archocentrus centrarchus; assembly: GCF_007364275.1. Lineage (NCBI taxonomy): Eukaryota > Metazoa > Chordata > Actinopteri > Cichliformes > Cichlidae > Archocentrus > Archocentrus centrarchus. The sequence goes on along the minus strand of NC_044365.1, from coordinate 4,833,942 downwards.
GGATAACCCTGTCTGTACAAATACAGAGATACACACCAGATAAGCTGCAGATTCTTACAAGGGAGGACAGAATCCTGCTGACTGTGAGCCAATTTTGCCTTTCAAAAATGGCTCACCTGGAGACTCTGCAGGTAAATGGTCTGTAAATAGTATTAAGTAGAGAGACCAGTATCTCCAAATGCTTTAAACCTAAAGCAGAACCAACCTTTATTAGGGTTGGAGGCATTATTACTGAAATGAAGCTTTCAGGTCGGTGGAGGCTCCTGGAATTTAAGATCTTGACATGTCGTTAGTTCAGAAAAACAGAGCGGATTATTTTTAATTAAAAATTTTCTATGAATTATTGAGATCATTATCTCAAAGTAGGCAGCCTTTTTCTGTACTCATCATCCTTGTTTTTTGTGCTTCTTCCTCTTCAAGGTGAACTTGGGTCCTTTCTCTGTTTAAAATCAGCTTTTCAGCCAATCAGGAGATGGATGATTGATTGATTGATTGATTGAATGTCTCCTCTGCTGTCTGTCTACAAGCTGTTGGCTTTTTGGAGGACTGGAAGGAAATGCGTCTCTGCAGCCTCTGCTGTGGTTGAATTTTAACAATCCTTGTTTTGTTTGTCCTCCACAGTGATGACACATTTCTGTTATATTAGCTAGCATTACATTTTAAACTAGCCAAGAGCCGCCACCATCAGTTGTCCTCTGTTTTCTTACTCTATGGAGTCCTAAAACTCCCTGTAAATGCTTATAGTGCTCTCTACTGGATATAACTGAAATGACATGGGCACATTACACACCTCATGACATCCTTCTTTGTTAATGATTGTCAGATGTCAGCAGCATGTTCTCAGCTCTGAGATAACATGCACAGTTCAATTCAATAAAGAAGTCTATTATTTTTAACTTATTTTGAAGTAATTTTCAACAGTTTTAATTAAAGTTACCTTCTTTTCCAGGTTCAGTCTTTAAACCTGACTGAAATTGTGTCTTTTTATTAATACTTTCTCAACTCATCCTCATGGGTTTAATTTATCAGCCTTTCTGATTCTGATTCTTCTCAGTGTGGGTGATGTTGAAGTTTCATCCTCTTTTTTTTTTTGTTTGTTTGTTTTGACTTCTTCAAATCCATCATGTGACCGTTCACAGCTGTGCTCTCAGGTTTTGTTTCATGCACATTGTCCTTCTGTGTTCTTAGAAGACAGTTCCTTCTTGACCTTCTTCAGTCCTCGCTTCATGATGACCTTGGCCCAGGCTCTTGAGTAACAGTGGCCTGTGATCTCTGACCCTCACTGTGGCTGCAGATCTCTGTCATAATAGTGCATCTGTTTCTTTTTAATGTCTGACAACTTCTGCTTTTTAACCCCTGTTTGTGTGCTTTGTGAGTTCTTAGTGTACTTTAGTACTTTGGTGCACAGCTTGCGATTGATCAGCAGTTCAGACATTGATAAGCCACAGTCCTCTGTAGCTCTGTAGCTTAGCACAGCCAAATAAGGATCTGATTTCCTTTCAGCTGCCAGAGCAATCAACATTGACTCTTTGATTTGACTAAGCATTGACTCAGCCAGGCGCAGCGCCGGGTCATCAACCGCTAGCTAGAAACCTGGTTTGTGCTGTTGGGTGCTTTTGTTATACTCACAAGTTTTTCAGGATTAATTCCATCTTTTACTTTTTTTTTTGTTTGTTTGTTTTAGGATGACCCTCATGTATTCTGTTCAGCATTTGCTGTTTCATTGGCTGTAGAAGGATATATATTTTTCTTTTCTCAGCTGCCTTCCATCTGCTGCTCTTAAATCCAATCAGATATTGTAATACCTTGAACATGAAGCATTGGGTTAGCCATCCATGGAATGTTCAATTACTGATTGTAGCTCACTGTGCATAGCTGTTTGTATCTGCTGTGCCATATTATCAAATACTGGAAGTATAGCAGCAGTCATTTTCATGTGAACATCCACATCATCTTCAGTGGAGCTCGTAGTGTTTGCAGCAGCCAGCACAATATTTGTCTGGTGTGTAGATGTAATGAAAATCATCCATTCATCCATTTTTTTTAACCACTTATCCGGGTTCGGGTCGCAGGGGCAGCAGTCTGAACAGAGAGGCCCAGACTTCCCTCACCCTGGCGACCTCTTCTAGCTCCTTTCAGGGGGATACTGAATCATTGCCAAGCCAGCTGAGAGATGTAATCTCTCCAGGGAGTCCTGGGTCTGGCCTGGAGTCACCTCATGCCTGAAACACATAATTTAGGAGACATCTAAAAGGCATTCTAATCAGATGTCCGAATATCATCAGTCTCCTTTCAATTTGGAGGAGCAGTGGGACTCTGAATCCCTCTTGAATGACTGAACTGCTAGTATCAACAACCTCATTCTTTTGGTAAGTACCCAGAGCTTGTGACCATAAGTGAGGGTAAGAACACAGATTGACCAGTACATTGAAAGCTTTGGTTTTATGCTCAGCTCTCTCTTCACCACAGCAGATGAGTCCGTGGATGCTGTACTAATCCGTCTGTCAATTTCATGCTAGACTCTTCCATCACTCGGGAACAAGTCCTTGAGATACTTGAACTCATCCGCCTGGGGTAGTAACACATCTTTTCTGCCTGAAAACCACGATCTTGGACTTGGAGCTGCTGATTCTCATTCCCGCTGCTTCATCTTGGCTGCAAACAACTCCAGCCTAAGGGCACTAAAGTGGAGACCCTCCACCACCTGGCTATGCCTAAATATTCTGTCCATAAAACCTAAACAGAATCCGTGACAGAGGGCAGCCCTGGCAAAATCCAACAACCACTGGAAACAAGTCCAATTTACTGCTGGCAATATGAACCAAGCTCCTGCTGCGGCTGTACAGGCACCAAATAGTCCTTAACAACAGGCCACATTACACCCCATACCCGTGAAGCACCCCAGACAGGATACCTTGAGGGACACGGGTAACGTGTGCCTTCTCCAAGGCCACAAAACACAAGTAGACTGATTGGGCAAACTCCCACGCATCATTGAATGTTCTCGACAGGATGAAGAGCTTGTCCAGTGTTTTGCAACCTGGACGAAACCCCACACCCTGGATCTGAGGTTTGACTAATGGACCGACTCTTTTCTAGTACCCTGGCATAGACTTTCCAAGAGAGGTTGAGGAGTTGGATCTTCCTATAGTTGGAGCACACCCTCTGGTCCCCTTTCTTAAACAGGGGTACCACCCTAGAGGTATCGCCCCAGACCTACAAGCAGCATTGCAGAAATATGCCAGCCAGGACAGTACCACAACATCTAGAGCCTTCAGGAACTCGAGATGAATGTCATTCACCCCAGGGGCCTGCCACTGAGCAGTTGTTTAACTGCATCAAAAACCTTACCCCCTGTGATGGGTGAATCATTCCCCTCATCCCCAGACTCTGCTTCGACTACAGAAGGCATGACAGTGGGACTGAGGAGATCTTTAACGCTTTTCCTTCTACCGCCTGACTATATGCTCAGTTGAGGTCAGCCACATCCAACTACCACTGTATAAAGTGAGTAGAGCACTGAGGTGTGGAACATAGTCTTCTTGAACTTAATGTCCTCAGCCTTCCTCAGAATGTAATGTCCAGTATCTTTCTTGCCACACAATCCAGCTCACCATTAGGTGGTGATCAGTTGACAGCTCAGCTGCTCTCTTGACCAGAGTCTTCAAGACATATGGCTGCAGATCTGATAAGGTTACAAAATCGATCGTCCACCTGCAACCTAGAGTTTCCTGGTGTCCATGCACTTATGACCAGCCTTTTGCTCAAACATGGTGTTTGTTATGGACAAACTGTGGTTAGCACAGAAGTCCAACAAGAGAACACCACTGAGATTCAGACTGGGCAGGCTGTTTTTCTCACTCACAGACATCCAGGTCACACTGTTGTTTCCCTAGATGGAGCACTCTCCATCTAAAAACTCCCTTTTATCATACGGGGTCATTTTGACTGTTGGGTTTTCTTTTATTATTGTAGGGTGTTTACCTTTCAATATAAAGCACCTTGAGACGACTGCTTGTTGTGATTTGGCGCTATATAAATAAAACTGAATTGAACTTAAATGTGTAAAGTCTGTCCAGCCCAAACACCAACGAAAGTCCATATTTTTCTACCTGAGCATATCTACACTGATCTGGAAGCACATGCAGTAGGCTCCCAGTTTTCTCCTTCAGCCTCCAGCAGAACTGCTCCAAGTCATCATCAACCATCAGTGGAGACCTTAAGTTTTTTTTTTTTTTTTTGGAGGGATCATAATAGTGAAGCACAGCACTTTCCACTCCTGTTCATGTTTCACTAGAGCAAAAACTTCAACAATACCAGACCTCCTCCCTTTGGTCTGTAATAACTTTGGTCATTATGTTGAGTGCTGCCATTCTTTCCTCAGTTGCTGTCATAATGGTGGGGGACCACAGGCTTTGCATCATCATTAACCAGGGTGTTTTGTTACTCTTCTGCCCATCTCAGGAACTCACTTCACTTATCCTTGAAGGGCATCAACTTATCCCATTTCAAATCCCAATTAAAAACTCACTTATTCAAACAAGCCTTAGGAACCTAACTATGTTGGCTATTGGAATTTTACTGACTGGTTTAAAAGATGTATATTTTACTGTGCTATATTTGTTTATTGTTGTTTTATTATGTATCTTGTGTTGATTTTTTTTTTTTAATGCTATTGTTTTATTCTTGTAAGGTGACCTGAAAGGCGCCCACAAATAAAATGCATTATTATTATTATTTTTTTATCATAATATGTAGCCAGAATACTATGCAGACTGAAACATGACCATAAATCCCATATCAGTCCCATTTATTGCTGCATTACATTCAGATGTGCATTCATTTATTTTGTTTTGTTTGTTTGTGTAGTTTGTGTACTAATGATCGAGCACAGCTTTGTGTCATTGAGGGATCCAGTGTAAAAATCTGCACCACATCAAATCTGCAGATCCGTGTGCTGAGGCAAACCCTTGTGAATAAAGGAGCAGCTGGAAGAATTGTTCTGTAATCTTTGTCTCACATCATTCATTCTGTTTTTAAAGCTGTTCTGAAGGATAAGCCGGTTATTACACAACCCCGTGGATTATAGGAATACATACAACTGTACACACAGTATTAGCTCGACAGTGTCCGTGCATGTTCACTGTGTTTACGTGAAAAGTGAAAGAGGCTGTGTTTGTTGTTAACATTCATTTGGACTAACAACGGCGTTTTCTCCTTGGTCCAGAATACCTCCCTGGCAGATGGAAGCCCCATGCCCAACTCTCCCAGTTCCCTGGTCAACCAGTACAGACTGGAGGACGATGACGAGGGGCAAAAGGATGCCAACACTAAAGACATCTTCATCACCGTCGACAACCCGGAGAGCCAAGTGACCGCAATCGAGACTTTCATCATGTACAGAGTCGTGACCAGGGTGAGGGGGTCATTCTGCATTTCACTGCACTGCTATAGTGATGCATGTTGGATTTTGTGGGACTTCCAGGGACAGACGGACAGACTGGTGTCTAACCAGTGAGACATAGTAGTGGTGGACAAGCAGAGGAGGGAGGCTGCAGTGATAGTGTTGACTTTAACAGTTTCTAAATCAGATGTTTTATTTTGACTGGAAGTCCTGAGACTTTAACATATAAGGAGACATTTCTCATAATGCTTGGTAACGAGTGTTTATGTCAACAACAGTTGATGTATGTTCACTTTGAACAATAGTGTTTTCTATGGTGAAAACATGACAAAGATTGTTCAACCACACTACAAATTTTCTGGTAATTTGTGGTACACAGGAATCATAAGCTCACTATTCTGCTGTGGGGGTGGGGTTAGAGGTGTTTTCCTGTTTTCTTTCCACTGCAGTGCCTCTGAGATTTCGGGTCACTTTTTATATGAGCTAAGGCTTGTGTGTAATCCCTCAGGAGTGTGTGCTGACACATTGAGACAGAGATGGATAAACGGCTGCTTGCTGTTAGTACTGATGTGGCTCTTCTCTCTGCAGACCACGCGGAGTGAGTTTGACTCCAGTGAGTATGAAGTACGCCGACGCTACCAGGACTTCCTGTGGCTACGAAGCAGGCTGGAAGACAACCACCCAACACTTATCGTCCACGTATGTATCGACATACCTGATCATCTGCTGTGCACATCTGTGGGCCACTGCACACTGTAACAGGCTTTTTGAATGCATCAGCTCATTAACCGCCACATATTTAACACACTGCCAGCCATGTAACAAGCTGCTCACTGAATTTTTATCAGACAGGATTTCTTTGGATTTCCTGTCATTTTTATGCTGCTCGAATGTGAAAATTGTTGAGATCTGAAATCATAATAATTAGTAGTTAAAGCAAACCTGTGGTGCTCATTTCTAGCTCAGTATGTCATTTATAATCTTGATTAGGTTACACTGCTGCTCTTGGATCTGTTTGATGTCACATAGAGGGGATATCCCTAACATGATCATCTCTGTGAGCACTCTTTAAACCTTGTGTTTACAAAGGGGGCAGTCAGTCAGAAAGTTGGCTTAAAGGGATGGAGAAGGCGGCCCACCTGGCAGCTGACTCATGCAAAGCTACTGTCGTAGAATCTACCAATAAAAATATGCAGCTGCAATGAGCTGAGTGCATCTTTCCCTTTTCTGCACTTTTCTTTTGCGCGTTGGTGTAAATGTGCTGGTCACCTGGAACTGCGTCCACACTGATATTGTTTAGCTCTCACATTTCCGATGCCTCCGTGTCTCTAGCCTCTCCCGGAGAAGTTTGTTATGAAAGGCATGGTGGAGCGCTTCAACGAGGACTTCATCGAGACGAGGAGGAAAGCCCTGCACCGCTTTCTCAACAAGATCTCTGAGCACCCCATCCTGTCCTACAGCCAGCACTTCAAAGTCTTCCTTACTGCACAGGTCTCTGTCTCACACTCACACCATGGAAGAAATCACGATTTTGTAACACGATTACTCACTGACTTTGTAAACAAACTGCATTTTTTGCACTTAAAGAACCTGAAATCCAGTGCACTTCTACAACCTCTTGAAAACAAAATACAGAATACATAAAATTCAAAAACTATATAAATGTAAATAAATATGTTAAATTAAACACACATAATAAATAAATAAATAGAAAGGTAATGCCAGTTACCATGACTAATATTAGGAAAAAATAGGACCAAGTTATTTAGACCAAATAAATGTGCTCACATATTAGAGGCTGCCACAACACACTGACAGATCCTGTACGTGTATTCAAAGGTCTGGTGTTAACACTGGTCAGAACCTCAGTCCAATCTGGGGCTCAGTGACGAGTCAGGGTCCAGTGTGGTGCTAATTACACCCGTGGAGCCAATATTGGGGGGGACATGTCCCTGTCTAATTTCCACCCCTGATTCCAGTCAGGCTGGCCCATCACAGCCCAGAGCAAACACAAAACATGCTCAGCTTCAGACTAAATCAGAATTACTCAGGCCGACAGCAAATACTGGTTATACTGGTTATACTGGCAGTGCTGCGGTGTTTGAACTTCAGCTGGTTGAACAGATGGGTGGTGTTGCAGATGGTGCAGATCCCACCGTGCAGCACATCTGTGTTAATTACACAGATGTAATTAACACAAATAATAAACTAACACAAATAAAACAAATAAAATTCCCGGACCTTTTTCCCTCCTGGGTCATTTTTTTGTGGGTGTGAACATATTTGTCCCTCTAGTTTTCCCACTTCTTTCTTCGTTCCCTCACATCCATTCCCATAGTTTCAGCAGTCTCCCTCCAAATGTTTGCTGATATTTGTGAGTCCTTAAATTGATGCTATGAATATTATTCCTTATATTGAGATGATTTCTATTCCCTCGCTGATATATTAAAAAACTGCGGCAGAAGTGCTTAGGAGGAATCTGCAGTGCTGAATGGGCCAATCAGAATCGTTGCAGGCTGCGTCGACCTGATGTGTAGTTACATTTCTCAGGAGGTGCAGGTCAGGTTACGGCGTAGATTTCCCGCCTGATAATTAACAGTAAATAACACATGATGCGCCTGCACAACCACAAGTGCAACGTCACTGGCTCAACTCTGCAGCATAAATCAGAGCTAAGAGTATACCTGCAGAGTCTAAAGTGACAAAATCGTTTTAATAATGGTCATTTTTTTCCACGTTTTTCTTCTAACAGGACAGAGTAAAGGCTGTTTTATATGCCTTAGTTTAGGTTGTTTGTATACCTTATTGTATTTGACATTACTGTCCTCATGATTATTTATTTTGCATTTAAAATGTTTTCATTTAAAATATGATGTTAATATGAGTCGTAAATACAGTGAAAGGGTTTAGTTTTTTGTGACTTCAGAGCTGCACCACAAGGATAAACATTGAGCACCTTTGGCTCTCCTCCCTCAAAGATCTGATGTACTTAATTCAACCATGTTCTACACGTCCAACTATATTTGGATTCTTAAATATATGATATCCTTTGGCATCCCTTTAAATGTTGTAGCATCCAGGTGAAAGGTCCTCAGTCCTGAGTGAAAAGCCTGTCTGAAACTGCCAGGATGGAGATCATTAGTGATGTGGGCGACCATGACTTATAGAAAGTGGGTCGCTTTTGGTTCCTGATGAAGTGGCCCCAAATCCACTTTTTGATTTTAGCAAAAAACAAATATTTCCATATAAGAGACCTTCTCAGCATGCAGTGATACTGTTATCACCTGATGAAGCGCCTTCCTTTGCCATTACACTCTTCTTGCATTGTTTGATGTTAGGCAGTCTGGTATAAAACCTACTTGGTCAGTATGTTTTCCATTGAATGTGTGCACATCATTGCAAACTGTTTAAGGGTCATTTAATACACTCAGAGATCTAAACTCCTCTTTAGAGGTGGTCTTTTTTGGTTTGGGGATTAATGAAATAGTAGCTTTGTGGTAATCTAAGCTTCTGAATATGGGGCATTTTCCAGGATCTGGCATCTCACAAGAAACAGGGACCGGGCTTCCTGAGCAGGATGGGAGAGACGGTGAGAGCGGTGGCCAACTCGGTACGAGGCCTGAGGAGCCGGCCAGAGGAGTTCGCTGTGATGCAGGAGTACGTGGAGGACTTCAGTAACAAGATGTGCTCCATGGACAAAGTCACCCAGAGGATCGTCAAGGAGCAGAGAGGTACCCATCCATCCATCCAGGTTCTGTTGGGTTTACAGGGCCAGCAGCGTAAGCAGACACACCCAGAGCCCCCTCCTCTTTAACTCTGGGACCCTGAGGTATTCCCAGGCCAGCAGAAAGCTCTGACCTTTCCAGCGTGTCCTGGGCCTGCCCCAGGCTCAGGGCAGAGCTGCTACTCCTCCACATCAAAAGGAGCCAGAGGAGGTTTAGGCCTCTCTCTTGGACACCTCCTCTGGGTGTGCATCTAATGTGTTTATTTCAGTAATACAGGTGAACTGTGGGTGTTTCAGGTGAAGAGTAAAAAACGACTTTATATTTGACCTGGTTTTATGTTCCTAAAAGTCTTTGGTCTGAGAGTGTATTTGGGAAAAATGAGACCCCAAAACAATTAGTTTGTATTTCCAACGTGTCCTCTGTGCTTCCAGAGTACCTGGAGGAGCTGAAGCAGTACAGCCCCACCTACGCTCAGTGGGCGGATTTAGAGGAGGAGCTTGCAGACCCGTTGAAGGGCGTGGTCAGCTGTGTGGTGCAGTGCAGTAAGGAATCAGAAGAGCAGATCCACCATCTGTCTGAGGTCCTGGTCCCTGCCCTGCACGAGTATGTCCTCTGTGCTGAGACGCTGAAGGTGAGGCAAGATCACGCTCCACCTCCCACAGTGCTTTACTGTGAGCGAGAGGAGCGAGGACCCTGCTGATAAAATTTAAACCTGTACGTGATTTAAATTAGGCCGAGCTCTTAAGAACATGAGTTCAGATGCTGTAGATAGTTTTTAGGCCTGCTTCTTCTTCTCTCAGTTTTTTAAGGACACGCTGCACACCGTGCTGAGATATGTCAAGTTCTCTGTTACAGCTCTGTGGGAATCAGCTTGTTGGTTGTTGACTGAAGGACAAACAGTGTTTTTGCTGCTATTAACAAAAAGCCTAAAGATGCAGTTTAAGCTAAGCTGTCTGTTATGTGCAGAGAGGACGCTGGTTCGTCCCCTGAAGATGGTCGGGTCCAAGGACCGGACTGAAATGAATGAACAAGCAGCCAAAGTCCAAAGAGCGACTTTGAAAGACCTTGAGAAAGACTCGAGGATTAGTGCTCGAGAGCACTTTAAAATGGCAGGAACGTCCTGTGAAACACAGTCGTTACTGTGGTCGCATGTTTCAGCATTCGGTTTGCACCAATGCTGAGTGTGCAGGATGCAGATTAAAGTTTTTGAGTATCTGAGTTGAGGCATGTTGTGTGTTTGGAAATCTTCCAAGCGCAGCTCTTCAGGGCGATTCATGGAGTGGCGTTTCGGCTCTGACTGAACTCTCAGCACTCTTTCTGCTGCGAGCCTCACTGACACCGTCACACAACATTCATGCAGCGCTTCATTTTATACCTGAGAACCTTGTCCCCGCCTTGTCTTTACTCTCCTAAACTCCAGTATTAGTTGGACTTAATAGAACTAAAATTGGAGATTAAAAAAAAAAAAGTCAGCAACATTTATTGGAAAACTGAAGTGTTAGAGATTTCTGGAAGAATGCATGGGACTTGGACAAGTGTTATTAAAAATAATGCTTTGCTGATTTGTGCTAGGCTGTGATGAGACGGAGAGACAACATCCAGGCTGAGTTTGAAGCCAAGAACGAGGCTCTGCTGTCCAGAAAAGTCGACCAGGAAGCGGTGAGTTTCATTTGATCCACGCATGCTGATAGAAAATCGCACCCACGCTTCCCTCCTTCCCTGCATCCCTCATAGCTAGCCGGTGTGTTTGGGTGTCCTCCCGTCACCTTCCCTGAGATTAGGTGTAATAAAGTGAAGTGTGGACTGGGGGCCACCCTCACCTCATATTGGGAAGGAAAAAGGCTCCCTGGGAGGATTATCTAAATATCCTGGCTTGTCTGCTTGAAGTCAGCCCTCAGCTCAAGGCGAATAAAAGCTGTCAATATTATTTCACAGTGTATGGCTGACAGATGATCGAGGCATAATGAAAACTCCCAGATCCTGCTCAGATGATGGTTGGCTTCAGTGTCAGGAGACAAAGAGCCAAAAAGGACAGAGCTATTTTGAGATTCTTTTCTGAAGGTGGTTGTGTCAGCGTGTGTGTTCGGTATGAATGTATGTGTTTGTGTGTAGATGTGCATGTGTCTGTGCCCCTCATCAGGCTAATATCCAAATCCATCTCTGAGAGTTTAATTAAGAAGCAGCACTGAGATTTCCCCCACAGACTGGTATTGTACTCTCGCTTTGTGTGCATGAATGGCTCCGGCTGAATTCAGGTTCCAGTGCGTGTCGGCGTCCTCGTGTCTGTACAGAGCCGCACTAATGAGCAGGGAAATGTCACATGGATGACTCTGTTTCCGCTCCCAGCAGGTGTGATGCCAAAGACAGACGTGGACACACGTGTTTTCATCAGCGCTCTTTGATTCACTAATCTGACTCACGGTGATTCAGAAACCACCTGTGTGACCGTGGGGGGGCACGATGTTTTCATTAACACCTGCGTGGATTGGGATGGGGGGGGGGGGGGGGGGGGGGGTATCCAGCATTTCTGCTCTTCCTCCAGTTTAGAAAGGCTCGTTTAGTCATGCTCTGGTTCATGTGTGCAACAACCCTCCACACTGTTTCTGTTCTTCCATAGCTTTCATTTCACTGCAGTTTATTAGACCTGACAGTGTCCTGTAAAAACCACAGGAGGCACTGCAGCTGTGGACATGTGGGAACTACACAGGCTCCACTTGTTGAAAGTGAGGAAGATGGAAAGCAGGAGAGATGATGTCTCACAAAATCATCATCATCATCGTCATCATCGTCCGACAGTTCAGAAAATGAGAGCTTGTTTTCAGGCTGAGTGAGACTCACTGCTGACCGTTAACCTGCAGGAGCAGCAGGCTGCAGGGGTAGCACTGCTGACATTAGTCACACTGTGTGTGTGTGTGTGTGTGTGTTTCTTCTTCACAGTCAGGCGAGCTGCTGTGTGTTCTTCTGTTGTTGGACTCGGGGACGGTGGTGGTCAGCAGTGCATCAGTGATGATCTAAGCTTCATCCTCTCCAGCATCAGACTCTCCACACAGTGTTTTACTTTGTCTGTAATGGCAGAGATGAGTATAGATAGCCGGAGCACAGCTGTGTGTTCATCCAGGCTCTGACCAAATGAAACATCAGCTGAGCAGTGAGTCCACTGTATAATAAACCTGAGTGAACAGATTTAATGAGATTGTAAACCTCGGCCCTAAAACTGTAGCTTTTATTAACTTTGGCAACTATAAAACTGCCTGTAAGCCACCTCGTTCATAAACAGCCTACAATAACACTCCTTTGACATGAATTATATATTTTAAAATGTCAGACTTTGGGAGTCTGATTAAAGTTCACAGCCACTCAGATATTTCCTGACCTGAGCACACAGTTATACATGGTACCTTATAACTGCAGCATGTATTACTGACTGTTACTTTGGTGTATTACTGCCTTTATCTTCTGTATTGCAGTATACAGCACAGTATATGTATGAAGGACTGGTGAGCCGGTGTGAATGATTTCTACCACCGACCTTTGACCTGGCAGCACAGCTGAGCCAGACTGTGCTCTGTTACAGTCTGAGCAGACCCAGACTCCCTCAGAGCTTCTCTGCGGCTTTAATCTCTGTGCTGCAAGATTGCTGGGCTTTCAACCACACAGTGTGTTACTGCCCTGATTGTGCTGCATTCAGCAAATATCCAGAGTGCAGCACAGAGTTGTTACTCCCGGCTGTGCTGTGAGGACCACACTGTGGATGCTACAGTCTTTGTGAGTCTGGTCCAGTGTCGTGGAGCATTGTCCTGCTGGGTTAGTTAACAGAGGCCTTAAAGACGACCACGTAATGACCGTGAATCCATTAATCAGTCGGCTTAAATCCTTCAGAGCTCAGAGGAGCTCCTCAGCTGTGCGACTGTGTGCGATAACAGACCTGTTTGAAGGCTCTGGCTGCTGCTGCTCACACACACACACACACACACACACACACACACACACACACACACACACACACACACACACACACTCGATGGAAGGAAAACTCATGAAACCCCAGATCTGACTTGGCTTGCTGTTGGAGGCAGCAGCAGCCTGTGGGTGGTGTCACACGGTTCCCTCAGACTGAAGCACGTGAGCACCGACGGGACGGCAGCACTTCTGAATGGAGAGAAGCAGAGGCACAGCAGTGAGCAGCGATCTGATTGGTTATCAGCACATATGACTGACACACAGCACCACAATCACTGAGCTCTCTGTGCTGTCAGAGGTGTCGGCCAGCTGCACTGAGCAGTAAGAGGAGAGTCCTCCTCAGACGTGGCGAGCTGACCGTGCTGCCATCTATCGAGTGACCTTTATGGAAGAACTGCTGAGCTTTGATGAGTCACCCTTTCCACAGGCAGCCTCAGCCTGCATCTATGGCCCATGGTGGCCAGGAGGGGGCACTGTTGATCTAATTTGAATGCACACGGTGAGGTGTTTTAATCTGTTTGACCAGCAGAGTGGATGAAGTAAGAGCTTTGGTGACTGCAAACATCCCAGCATGCACTTTGCCCCCCAGAATAACAGACTTGGATGTATTTTGGTGAGCTTTACTTTAGATTCTACCCCTGTTTCTAACTGACAAGCTGACTCATGTGACAGTAGGAAAATGTAGCGGGGTGAAAATAACCATGAAGTATAATATAAAAAGGATGCAGAATAAGAATAAAACCGTGTCATTGTGTATCTTTGGTATTGCCTGTTAAATCAGGATGTGGCTTATACTCACAACCCCCTAAAACCTGATTCTGTGTGTATCACAATGTTGTGCGTCCAAGAGTCGCTGGACTGTTACTGCACACAAGCACAACACACCCTGCAGTCCTCTGCTTCTGTGGGCCATTTGAAATGTGTTAGCAGAGACAAGACAAGTAAAACGCACACACACACACACACACACACACACACACACACACCACACACACACACACACACACACACACACACACAGGTGCTAGATGCTATTCAGCCACAGCCTCGACACGATCGATAACACTGCAGTAACAAGCATGCCACTTAGATCCCCACTGTGTGTGTGTGTGTGTGTGTGTGTGTGTGGTGGATAAGCCCATGTTAAACATGCATTGTTTATTGAACTAGAGTAAATGGTATTTGCCAGTCTAAATGTCAGACAGCTAATCTGTGCTCAGCTCAGTGAGTCCAGCTGCAGGAGCCTGTCCCCATGTCCCCCTGTCCTCCTGTCCCCCTGTCCTCCTGTCCCCCTGTCCCCCTCTCCCCGTGTCCCCCTCTCCCCGTGTCCCCCTGTCCCCCCCTGTCCCCTGTCCCCCTCTCCCCCTGTCCCCCTCTCCCCCTGTCCCCCTGTCCTCCTGTCCCCCCTCTCCCCGTGTCCTCCTGTCCCCGTGTCCCCTCTCCCCGTGTCCCCCTGTCCCCGTGTCCTCCTCTCCCCCCGTGTCCCCCTCCCCCGTGTCCCCCTGTCCCCGTGTCCCCCTGTCCCCGTGTCCTCCTGTCCCCGTGTCCCCCTCTCCCCGTGTCCCCCTGTCCCCCTGTCCCCGTGTCCTCCTGTCCCCGTGTCCCCCTCTCCCCGTGTCCTCCTGTCCTCCTGTCCCCCTCCTCCCCCTGTCCCCCTGTCCTCCTGTCCCCCTCTCCCTGTGTCCTCCTGTCTGTCCCCGTGTCCCCCTGTCCCCCTGTCCTCCTGTCCCCGTGTCCTCCTGTCCCCCTGTCCCCCTCTCCCCGTGTCCTCCTGTCCCCCTCTCCCGTGTCCTCCCTTCCCCCTGTCCTCCTGTCCCCCTCTCCCCGTGTCCTCCTGTCCCCCGTGTCCCCCTGTCCTCCTGTCCCCCTCTCCCCTGTCCTCCTGTCCCCCTGTCCTCCTGTCCCCCTGTCCCCCTGTCCCCCTGTCCTCCTGTCCCCGTGTCCCCCTCTCCCCCTGTCCTCCTGTCCCCCTCTCCCCCCCCTCCCCCGTGTCCCCCTCTCCCCCTGTCCTCCTGTCCCCCTGTCCCCTGTCCCCCTCTCCCCGTGTCCCCCTCTCCCCGTGTCCCCTCTCCCCCTGTCCTCCTGTCCCCCTCTCCTCCCCCTGTCCCCCTGTCCTCCTGTCCCCTCTCCCCGTGTCCTCCTGTCCCCGTGTCCCCCTGTCCCCCTGTCCTCCTGTCCTCCTGTCCCCCTCTCCCTGTGTCCTCCTGTCCCCGTGTCCCCCTGTCCTCCTGTCCCCCTCTCCCTGTGTCCTCCTGTCCCCGTGTCCCCCTTGTCCTCCTGTCCCCCTGTCCTCCTGTCCCCTGTCCCCCTGTCCCCCTCCCCGTGTCCCCCTCCCCCCTGTCCTCCTGTCCCCCTCCCCCTCCCCCCTGTCCCCCTGTCCCCCTCCTCCTCCCCCTCTCCCCGTGTCCTCCTGTCCCCGTGTCCCCCTCTCCCCCTGTCCTCCTGTCCCCGTGTCCCCCTCTCCCCGTGTCCTCCTGTCCTCCTGTCCCCCTCTCCCCCTGTCCCCCTGTCCTCCTGTCCCCCCCTCTCCCTGGTGTCCCTCCTGTCCCGTCCCCTGGTCCCTCCTGTCCCCTCCTGTCCCCGCTCCCCCTGTCCTCCTGTCCCCCTGTCCCCCTCTCCCCGTTCCTCCTGTCCCCGTGTCCTCCTGTCCCCCTCTCCCCGTGGTCCTCCTGTTCCCCCTCTCCCCGTGTCCTCCTGTCCCCCGTGTCCCCCCTGTCTCCTGTCCCCCTCTCCCCGTGTCCTCCTGTTCCCCCTGTCCTCCTGTCCCCCTCTCCCCCCTCCCCTGTCCCCCTGTCTCCTCCCCGTGTCCTCCTGTCCCCCTGTCCTCCTGTCCCCCCTCTCCCCCTGTCCCCCTGTCCTCCTGTCCCCCGTGTCCTCCTGTCCCCATGTCCCTATTGAATGAATGGACTGAGTGTACTAAAGTGAGGCAAGTGCTGCTGAGTGTTTGCTAATAGTTGTGTAACAGTTGTGTGGTTTAAAGGCCACCTATGAGCTGTGAGACTGCAGTAAACAGTGTCCATGTGTGAGTGCTATGATAACACTGTAGTCAATCACATCTATATTATTATATTGATTAGTGCAGCTTGGCTGTTTTCTGGTCTTTCCACTTGTATGTGTGTGTGTGTGTGTGTGTGTGTGTGTGTGTGTGTGTGTGTGTGTGTGTGTGTGTGTGTGTGTGTGTGTGTGAGTGTGTGTGTGTAGCAGCCTGTGATTGTGTAGGAGTTTCTGTGGAGCAGACAGCGTAAACGCGCTCGGGCCCTAAATGCTGTGGTGGGTGGCACCGGGCCCACACACACATGAAATATTCAGCCTCAGCTCTCACCCCACTGTCTGGCTGCATTTGTCAGATTTAGCAGCGCTGTCTGAGCACAGGGCCAATTCAGCAGCATTCTTTAAAGGCTGATGTGGAGTCAGCTTTGCAATGCAAATAAATACATGGATTCATATTTTAACCAGAATATGTCAATAAGCATAATGTGTGTTTGGATGGCAGCTTCAAGAGGAGGTGGATGGCCTGGCAGATCGGATGGAGCAGGCCAACAACACCTTGAAGGGAGACTGGTCCCGCTGGCAGCACAGCATGAGAACTGACCTCAGATCTGTCTTTATTTCCACCGCAGAGAAGAATGTGGAGTACTACGAGAAGGTGAGACAGAGAGAGATCAGTGCTTCAGACAATCAGTGTGATTAGAGTTTTAATATTAATAAAGAAACCTGTTTCATTTCACTGGATTCACTTTAGTGTTTATTGCTGACAAACTTTTGTCTTTAGTTTCTTCATCACACTCAGTTTTTCTTCATCATCACAGGTGATCTCAATAATAATAATAATAATAATAATAATAATATCACTGAGCTCACAGACATGAACTGCAGCTGCTGCAGAAACTTTACCCACACTGAAAAAACTCAAACTGAACTTCTGTTCCTGTTTTTTTTCTACAGTCTGCTTTTTATTTTTCAGTGAACTGAAACGTTCTTTCACTCCTGCTCTTGGTTTGTAGTTGAAAACCTGCAACTGTGCATCACTTTGCCTCTGTGCATAGTTTTTATAACCGCACTCCTCAGTGTGTGACTGGAAGCTGTAAGGTCGTAATGAGCCTGTGTCAGAGTAAACTACCGCATATCCACTCACGCATTTCGCGTGCACGCACATCTCAGCCTTTTCTCTCCGTTTGCCTTCTTGAAGAGTGGCTTCATGGCAGCCACCCTTCCACTGACACCACCTCTGCTGAGGCTTCAGCAAACAGCCTGTGATCAGCTGAAGGCCCGGTGCTCCTGTGTCAGACCTTTAGGTCTTTCTGGCTCTTTGGAAGCAAAATATGAAGAAATGAGGGGTCGTTCAAGAGTTTGAAATGGTTCTGCATCAGCAGATCAGCGTGTGTGAGTGTGTGTGTGTGTGTGTGTGTGTGTGTGTGTGTGTGTGTGTGTGTGTGTGTGTGTGTGTGTGAGAGAGTGTGTGTGTGTGTGTGAGAGAGTGTGAGTGTGTGTGTGTGTGTGTGTGTGTGAGTGACAGTAGGAGCACCGTGAGCCGTCTGCAGCAGAGCTCCACTCTCTGCCTTCTTATTGATTTTTGAAGTGAGCTGAAGTAGCGCAGCTCTGCAGACAGTTTGTTAAAGTGTGTATGTGTGTGCAGAGGTTTGGCTTTCCCACAGAGGCTGTTCTTACTGAGCCCCTTTGGCAGATATCACCTGAGGTGGCTCAGTGGGACAGTTGATCATCAGCCCTGTGCTGGATGACGCTCCCAGCAGATCCTCTGCAGCTCCCTGCACCATGGATCTGAAAGCTTTCGCTCTCTTTCAGATCCCAGCCCAGCTGCCACAGGTCTCCTTAAACATCATGCCATCATTTCAGGCAGGAAAAAATAGAAGAATTGACATTATTTTGCAGCCTTCCATTCCTTCATAGACATCCATCTAGAGTCATTTAAATTGGTCATTAAAAAAATGTATTTCTCTTAAAAGGCCTGCCAGATTTCTTTGAGCACTGTTCCTACTAATGCTGGAAACTTTGTTCAAAGTCTGCCTCACTCTTTTGGTGTCTGTGAAAGCAAGAGGATGTCACCTGGGTGAGGAAGATTGAGGTATCAGCAGAGAAGAGAATGAACCAGAGAAGTGCCACGTCACAACGTAGACGAGACAATCCTACATGAGCTGAATGAGCATGCAGCAGAACTGGATGCTGACGAGAGGAACAATGGAGCCAGCTGGATGGAGAGCATGTTAGAGCAGAAGAACAATGAAGCCATAAAGCTGTTACAGCAGCAATCATGTGCTGGCTTCCATGCTTCCATCTCCTCTGGCTCTGCTCCTAGAGGCTGGAGTGCTGCCAGCAGAGGGCAGCAGCACTTCAGCTTTAGTTCCTGGAACCGTCACTTCTTATGTTTCAGTTAGCAGCCTGCTGATAGTAACACTAATTAGACGTGTGCCCCATTTAATCACCGACTGCTACAAAGATGTTCTGATATGTTGGCAGGAATCAGAAAGAGAGACCCTACATTTGAAAGTTGATCACTGCAGGATCTCTCTTTGTTTGGACTCCAGTAGCCGGCAGCAGGCTGCTCACCAGCAGTTACCAGCCTGCAAAAATACTGCTTGGAGAGGATATCAGCTGCAGCTAATCCATGGTAATTATGTAACATGTCCACTGAAGCCTTAGTCTGGTGGTTATTGAGCTACCCACTAAATCTATTAGAGGTTTTCACATAAAAATGCAGTGTGAGAAATACAAACATAAGAGGCTTCCTGTGACCAGGATCTTCCTGCACCTGCAGTTAGGATGGAGTCCTGTGTCTTTAAAAATAGGAGTTGGAATTACGTAGCTTAGCCTACCTGTTATTTTTAATAAAATGTTTAATCCTTTTCAGTTTGAAAGTGCTGCAGGTTTTTATCTCCTCCATAGTTTTATGTTTATTTGTGAAAAACCAAATGCAGAATCGAGATGTTCCAGATGTTCTTTCAGTGGTTTTTATAGAATCAGTCATCAGTGTTTCCCAAAGACTGCAGAGGATCTGACTTCTTACAAACTGCAGTCGGCTTCCAGGCTGATGATGATCAAACATTTCTTTCTAAGAGATGAAGCCAAGTAAGGAGGAAACAACTATTACTCAGCCTAGACTTTGGATACAGTTAACCACTACAGTGCAGTTAATGATACATTAGTTTATGTGTAAAAGAAATCTAAAAATAGTGAAATATTTCCATTAAATGCTTCCAGCAAAGAATATGCACCTCCCTGGCATAAATGACCAAGAAATGTTGGGAATTTGACATTTCTCTTCTTAAAAAATACTTCATTTTAATCAAGACAACTTCAGACACCCGGCCATAAACACCGAGGCCATAAACACCGAGGCCTAAACACCGAGGCCTAAACACCGAGGCCATAAACACCGAGGCCTAAACACCGAGGCCTAAACACCGAGGCCTAAACACCGAGGCCTAAACACCGAGGCCTAAACACCGAGGCCTAAACACAGAGGCCTAAACACCGAGGCCTGAAGGAGTCATTGGAATCGCATCCTAAAAAAGATGAGCTGGAA